>NC_141027.1:78567500-78737500 GCF_052040795.2 Danio rerio
TTTAATTGAGCCTTGTGTACTGTTAAAATTGGCTACCCTTTGGTTATGTTGGTGGCTGTTTTTGTCCCATTGACCTCCATTATAATCACATATTTCGATTGCAAAGCCTTGACAGAATATAATCATGCATTATTGATTAATGGTGGTTTTTAATCATGGGAAAAGGTCAAATTTGTAAGGTTTACTCCTCAGCTTTTAAGTACAGCTAAAGGAAAATATATTGTACATAATCCCTTTTTACAGAATAATTTATTAGTAATCCATTCATTTTCCTTCGGCTTAGTCCATTTATTCATCAGGGGTTGCCACAGTAAAATGAACCGCCAACTCATCCAGCATGTTTTACACATAGTAGCTGCAACACAGTACTGGGAAACACCCATACACACTCATCCACTACCGACAATTTAGTTAATCTATGTACCAATAGCGCATGTGTTTGGACTGTGAGGGAAACCGGAGCACCCAGAGGAAACCCATGCCAACACGGGGAGAACATGCAAACTCCACACAGAAATGCCAGCAAACCCAGCAGGAACTCGAACCAGTAACCTTCTTGCTGTGAATCCACAGTGCTAACCACTGAGCCTCCTTGTCACCTATCCATTTGTGTTTAATTACAATTAATTATGTGTCAAACAATATTACTACATGTATTCAATTCACATTTAAGTACATTTTCTTGTACACTTTTTTTCACAGGGGCAAACCAATTTCATAAGGAAATATGTGCAGGAGTTTTACCTGCAGGAAAATAATTATGATTAATTTGCCTAATATGTTTATTCTGTGCATTTCTTACCTAAATGATGTAACTGATATTGCAGTATTACAAGCAACGTGTCTGCCACTGATAACTGTGATTCAACTGGCAAGATTGTACCACCAAAACCAGTTGAGCACAAACTGTACTGAGCTCAGAGTACTGCATTTCAGCTGTTAGGGTCTGACACCGCTGTTTGTTTGTTTGAGCATCATGGAGACAATCAGCATTATTACTGATGTGAATTTGATTTAAATGCATAGAGTTTGCTCTGGGGTCGCCAGTAAGAAGAAAAACGCACCCATTTTTGATACCAACCTGACCGGGAATAAACATTATTTGATTTTAGTTTAAATGTTTGCATTAGTTTGTCCCTCCCCTTCTAATAAACCTGTTAATGCTATTAAATACATAAACATTTATATTATATAAGTAATACATAATATATAACATCATCTGACACAAATATTGTCTGCAACTCTATTAGTTTATGTATTATGCTATATATATATATATATATATATATATATATATATATATATATATATATATATATAGCATGGGAACGACCTCTCAGTGGTGATGACGCAGGTGAGAAGGCATTGTACTGACAGAACAAGGCAAAATAATATATACACATATAATACAGCCTATACACAAATGCACTTATTTTGAATTCATGCACCCTATATAGATTTAAAATATACATATGCCCTATATATAAAAACATTTTCAATAAACATAAATATGTACATTTTAAATGGTATTAAATCGTAAATTGTTGCTTTATAAAAAAACACTTTGCATAATTAGGCTACTAATATCGTTTATACAATCTGACAAAAAAATGTTCTTACAACTCTCCAAAAGCATCAATAATCTTGTTCTCTGTTTGTTCTGTGCATAAATCAGTATATGCACCAACTGGCTCTCATATTAATGCGAAAAAATGTTAATGAGATTCTCGGAAATACAAGAAAAAAAAAATGCCCGTCAGGAATAAAAGATGCTGGTGTTGAAATAAAGCGTGTTCAGTGAGTGCTCCTCCACACCTGTGCTCTGCAGGATCTGCGCGCCCCACAGCCCGGCCAGCAGCACCGCTCCTCCGCAGCAGAAGCGCAGCAGCGGCCGCCGTCTGGAGCTCCGCATCCCGCTCGTCTGTGCGCGGATCTCCGTCAGATCATCCCCGCCGGCTCCTCCTGCTGCTGCTGTTTCCTGCCTCCTCAATAAACTTTCCTGTCACCTTGTTTATCTTCATCACAGTCAACAGTGCGCGGTTTCAAACTACTAGGAAGCATCGCTGAACTAAATTCACGCACAGCGTGGAACGCGCACAAATGCGCTGGGTTTGGGGAGGTCTGGTGCTCTCTCTCTCTCGTTCTCTCTCGCTCAGCTGCAGTTTGAAGGCGGCTCTTGCTCATAATTCTGAACCAATAGGAAAACACTACATGCTAAATACTCGTCGAGCATTATAAAGTGCAAAAATGAAGCGGTAGCTTTGTGATTTTATTTTATTTTTAATCAATCTAATTAATGTATTTCTATTAATCGTCTCTATATTATATCTATATATTCATCCAGAAGAAAAAAATATAGAAAATACAGTGAAAAAATTCTTTATTTGTTGAATATCACTTAAGAAACTTTTGAAAAAGAGTAAATATTGCACAGGAGGGTGCATGATTTTGCCCTCAACTGTGTGTTGTATACTGTATGAGCAATATCACATGAGTAGCAGCGCGATGTGGCTGTATATTGGCACTGGCAGGAGGCGTGCATTTGCTCGAGGCTGCAGGCCAAATGCCTTAGGCCGTACTCACACTAGGTACAGCTGCCTCGAACCGGGCCAAAGCACGCTTGTCCCCCCTCCCGTCTCCCCCGACGGCCCACACTCACACCACAAACGGGCTTCGGCACGCTTACGTCATCAATGCTGCGCTGTTCAGTGAGAAGCGCTCTCTCACTCAGCAGCACAGTGGAGATTTCTCTAGTTATATCGTTTCAGTCGGTTTGATATGCCGTCAAATATTTCGCCAAACAGTCCTTAGGGATGCGGGGACACGCAGTCAGATATTTCGCTGAACAGATCCGCCATTTTTGCCGCTCATAAACAATCATAAAGCCCTCGTGCTGCAGGAATGAGGAGGTCTGCTGAAGGCGCGCAGCTGTCCTGCAGTGAGGGGTTTGCGTCTTTAATAAACTACGGCAGTTTGCGTTCACTGAACTGTAAGAATTATTAATAAATCCATATGAAACAGCCCCTTAAAAGTCACGTCTCGCCTTCAGTTTCAGGCTTTGGCGCGTTTTGCACTCACACTACAAGCGTACCGCGCCAAAGCCCAAGTGAACCGCGCTCAGGCACACCTCTTCCAACCGGGCCAGGGCCGGCCAAGTGAACCGTGCCTGAGCCTGATTCAGCACACTCACACTTCTCAAACGATCCGGGAAACGAGCCTGGGCACAGTACGGATGGCATAGTGTGAGTAGGCCCGTAGTGTCCCACCAGTGATGATATACAGCCATATCACACAGTTACAAGTGTGATGTTGCGTTTATACAACAGTTCAACGGCATAATTGTGTGGATAAAAATAAATAAATCAAACACGGAGAGTCTAAAAACTCTTTTGTAAGAGGAACTACTTTCTTCCGCCATTCATTCACATCTGCAGCTGATGTCAAAACAGCAAGAACCATTGCTACTTCACCAACGTCACTTTAGCGCTAGTGTTTGAATGAATCTCTAGCGTAACGTATACAGCGATGACATTTTACGACTATTGACCTTATTCTAAAATGCGGAAGTGCGCCTGTTTTCGCGATTGTCTTAGAACTTCAGATTCAGTCGTCTATGGGAGAAATGACTAGGAATAATAAACGGTCAAACTACTTGCTCTACAAACAAATGTTTGCATGGCTATACAGACCAAGTAAAAATAATATAATAAGGAAATATCAATTTGCAACATCAAACAGCGAAACGAGCAGTTTTTAATGTCTAAAAATGAATGGAAGTGAATGAGACCGGAGATCTCGAGCCAAAACAATTCAAATGGCTGCGCCTGCTCATCGGCGAAGAATAAGGTGAATAAGGCTGAACGGCATGAAATGCCATCAGTTTACAGAGATATCACCCAGTATTTCTCTGTGGCAATTAGGAGATCAATACAGCACTACAATATACAAAAAAGAGAGATCGACTTAGAAAGTCGTTTACCTGTTTAATAATGATTTGATCAGCTGTTGTTAGAAATTACGCTGGTTTCTCTTAGGGCTTATTATGCTGTCTCTGTCGCCATCTTGTGGATGAACATCGTCAACTGTCTTTGCTCAAAGACAGGCTAATGGCCACCGACGTGCTGTCTCTCAGAAATGATAAAGATTTAAAATAGGCACTATAGTTGTAAAAAACGCACAGTTGCAATCTAAACAGCTACATTCTCGACTGAAAAAGCCTCAAAATTAAATTATGTTGTCCAACAGCTGCAGTATTTGTCAAACTATAGAGTGTCCTCCAGGGCCAGAGTGGGACTCATATTCAGCCCTGGAGTTTCAAGCCAGACTGGCCCACCTCAGTTCACGACTGACTATACTAAAATAAGGTCATTTCCAATTCAGTTTCTAGTGACACTATCACGTCTTTTTCAAGAAAACAGCTGCTTTAGAAAAACAAATGTTCAAAAGCCCTAACAGTATTATATGTCTTAACAATAAAAATGAAAAAAAAAAAAAAAGTCAATTGTCCAGGTGAGATTCGAACACGGGTCGGACGGCGTAGTAATGCAACGTGATTACCACTGCTCCACTATAGCGCTAACTCAGGGAGAGTAAAGAAAAAAGTATTGGACTGTGACCTGCAAGACATGGTATTACTTTCTATTGATGGCTTAATCTTCTTCTCCCCTTTTTAGATTTCTGATCAAGTTATGTCAGATTTATTAATGTAGTGAATCATCTGATTTTCATTGAGCAGGTGTATTATTCATTAATATTAATTATTCGAATTCGCTGTTTGGGGTCGAATGATGATAGTTAACGTTACATCATCATTAACGTTAGTTAACCTGCAGGCTGCATCTTGCTCACGGGGCTGCGAGAAAATGAATAAGAAGAGCGGCGCAAAAATAACGAATAAAAAGAGTGAAGCTATGGTCAAATAAATAAATAGATGAAAAAAGTGCGACTGCTGAGAGTGCAGGCAGCTAGGGACACCGGCCCTCACGGCCAAAAAACGGACTTCTCCCGGTGCTCCCGATTAGCCAATCCGGGCCTGGTGTCCTCTGCCGCTTGTTGCTGTATGTGGGTGGAGTAATACACAAGTGTGAAAAGGCAGTACAAGTGCTGTTACTGGCAAAATATTGCACTGCTGTCAACCAATCAGATTCAAGAACCAGACAGAAATGTTGTGTGTGTGTGTGTGTATGTGTATGTATATATATATATATATATATATATATATATATATATATATATATATATATATATATATATATATATATATATATATATATCAACAACTTATTATAAGGTTCTATCTAACATTTTTGTCAAAATGTTATTCTTATTAAATGCCAACTTATTTACATTATGGGATGTTTAAGTTGTTTACATTTTAAGACTTTTTAATTAAAAAACAAATGTTACACACAAAACATCAACTTTTTTGATAATGTTGGTTCATGTAATGCATGCTTCAGTGAATCAAATGTATCGTATTCATTTATTTAAATGACATATAATTTATTCATAAAACATAATTAAGTTTTCAGAGTTTTGAGGGGTATTTAGTGTATTCTAACCATCCTCTGATTAGTTATTACAAAGGTTTCTGTAGCTCAAACTATGCTTTTCATTTTAGGTTAGAAAGAAACACCTATTTTACAAAAAAAAGTGTCTTGTGAACACTTACCATGTCAAGTGTTCAGATTTAGACTGTTTTCCTGCATAGACTGATTGGCACGATTATGCATTCACAGTGGATATCCTTCAGGAGGGTTCAAGCATTATTTCGGTGGGGGGGATAGTCCCCCCTAGACCCCCTTGTAATTTGCACCATATATACATTACAGGCGTTGTGGACAAAATTGTTAGTATAGTCCATTAAAGAAAAAAAAAAAAAACCTCAGTGGTCACTGATTAAAAGTAATGATCATTAAAAAAATACTGAAAATAAACTAATGGAAATCATATAGCTTTCGAATTGTGGTTCAAGAGAAGCATTAAAAAAGCAATGAAATGAAACTGGCATGGACGAAATTGAAGGGTACCAACAATTTCTCTTATATTTTTGCCACCAGTTTATCCAAGAAGAAATAATTTTGCTCTTTTTTCATTTTTTTTCATTACAAATGTTTTATGGCATATTTCAGTTTTGCATTACTACACTATCCAAATTTCTAAGCTATTAGACATGATTAAGGAGCAGATATACAGAATAATTCCAGTTAAGTGGGCCAAACAGCATTAAGCTAATCTTATTGTATTTAATAAATATTTTAATTTAATTAAAACTGTAAACAAAAATTGCCATTGTTGTGTTTAGAACTTCCCTTGCACGTCTATAATGTAATCAACATTGAAGGAATTCAAATCACACATTTAATCTGAAGTTCACCACCAGATGGCGAAATCGCCTGTGTCTTGATTTTCAGGCGAATTAAACTCCTAAATCCAGCATGTGTGATATTGTAAAACTGTATCTTAATATTTGGTGAAACATTTATTTCACTATTTAACTTTGAAGTCAGTATTTACGGGCTGAATATGTCTCGAAACTTACTGTTTTTATATATATATATATATATATATATATATATATATATATATATATATATATATATATATATATATATATATATATATATATTAATGTCAAAATGCCCACCCATGATTTATTTACCATTTAGCAAAGAGAAGGACCAGACAACAGACCCAACCAGCTTTAAAACTATTAAAACAACTGAGTCAAGTTTAAATAGCGGTGGTTCAAACATTCATTTCAGTTCTTTTGTTTTAGAAATGTAGGTTCCCACGAGGACAGAGAAACCACAAACACAACTTCTGTATTTGCAGATCACTGGTGCCTCAGACCTGATAAGCACAGACTGAAACATGATGTCAGAAGCTCTGGAAGACATCAAACAGCACACTGAGGCCAAATAAATGCCAAATACAGACCAAGCAGAGTATTGTCTGTCTGAATGTACTAGAAATAAAATTATGTGTTTAAGTGCACACCTAAGAGGTCAAACCGTTTTTAAAAAAGGACAAATTGTAGCCATGCTAAGTATGAACAAATAATGATAGCCTGTTGCTTGCAGATGTGAATGCAAGTCTTGGCAGCCATCTTTTGAAATGCCTTTTGAAATCTCTTTGAATGGGAAAAACATCAAATTCTCCAAAACTGGTTACCAATCTTACAATTTTATTTCGTATTTCAAATTATTCATATTTGGAATCACTTATGAAATGAAATCTATTAACAATGCCTCATAAAAAATAATGTGAATTCATGACACTAACCTAATTTTTGGTTGTTTCTGAAGAAACATTTTATTTTAGACGACATATTGTCAACTATCATAAGATATAACTTACCTCTGAATAAACGCGGGTCCGATGGTCATCATGACGGAAAGCTTTCCCAATACGACATCTTTGTTTACAAGTTTGTGCGCGTTCACGTTTTCGCGTTTGAATGGCAGAAGCAGCAACGTTTCAACTAAGAAATAACTTGTTTTTTCTTATTTTTTAATAAAAACGCGGTAATTCGAGGTAATTTCGAACTTATTCTTGATGGAAAGTTTTCTCGTAATACAACAGTGACATCTTTGTTTACAAGTTTGTATGGGCTCCTTCACGTTTTGCGCCGCTGCCTTTAATATATCACACGGAAATAAATACTACCTTGCATTCATTTAATACAGGATAAATCTTTTGTTTTCAAAGTATATATTTCAAGTTTTATGTAGAAGTTGTTCTCATATGTAACTGAGTCAAGTATTTTGCTGAGTTTTGGTCAAGACGACCCCAGGCGGTTTAAAGCTAGGGTAAAATAGCATGTTAGACCAGCTGGGTTGAATTTACAGCTAACGTTAGTGTTTATCAGACAATGATGAACTTCCGGTGAAAGCTTTATGTGTTTTTAATTTCATAATGTTTCTTTTACAGCATCGGTGTTGTAATGTAATTCAAATATAATCAGTTAAATACACTGGTTAAAGTGTAAAAAAGAGACGAAAGACTGTTTGAACACAGGCGTCGTGATTAATGACAGGCTAGCGCAGAAATTCCATTGAAAAAAATGCATTAAAATTAATTTCCATATTTCAAAGACATGGCACAGAAAAATATAATTTAATGCAGTGCTTCTTGTTTAGTTGGGGGCCCACAAATGGTTCTGCAGTGAGCACCTGGCACTCAGGGCCGGCGCGTCAATAGAGGCAACCTAGGCAGGCGCCTAGGGCGGCAAAATAGAGAGGGCGGCGTCCTCCACTCCCCTCCCCCTTCCTCACTTTTATCCGCAACAATTCGCAACATAATTTTTACCCCTTTGAACACAATATATTTTATTTTGAGAAACATTTATAATGTTTTGGAGCAGTAAACATGTCAGGCCGAATAATGAAAATCATTGACCTCTGCTGTCTTCATTAGTTTAGGGTACTTTCTATCCAAGACTAAAAAGGGCATGTGCACTGCACAGGTTGAGCCCTATGTGTGCACGTGTCTGGCTGGAGACACTGCTGTCCTAAAAAACAAAAACATAAAAAATGTAAATAAAAAATCATACACATACCTTAGGAACGATATTGCAGGAAATTTGGACTTTTCCAAACGGAAATACGGCGATACACCTTGAAAACGGTTATCTTCCCATGCCTAGCCACGATTAACCCTGAGCAAATAAATTTTACAATTTACCCCGCGTTATTTTGTGCCCCACGCTCCCCTACACCACACAACAATATTTGACACAAAAACATTTCCAACTCCAGCTCATACAGAAACAAGTTCAGTTTTTATTGCCAGGATCCCTCAGGTTCACATATACAATACTTGATCAATCCCTATTAGTTAAAACAAGAAAAGCTCCAGTGATCACCCCACCATTTCCTCACACATTTACAGTAACCGGACAGCACAATCCTGCCCGTCTAGTCGTTATTATTATTTCCAGATATAGACCGGTGTGCATAGTGTGTGGGTTTGTGGGTAGCCATACACCTATGTATTATTATTTTTTTTATTAAAAGTTTGTTTTCAATGTGACCATACTTATTTATAAGAGTGCCTGCTAACTAGTGAGTCCATTTCGGGAGCTGATAACTGATGGGATTGGTAGATATAATGCTATTTATTGGCAGATTTGGCAATTTAGAACAGTCACTGACACCAGTGTATAGTAAATACTAATAGGGGCTAAGCTGAACACTGCAAGCAAAAGCTTTTCTTACTTCAATTTTTTTGTCCGGTTTCTAGTCCTAGTCTAAAAATGCTTAAATTAAGAAGCATTTTCAAGACAAGCAACAAACATCGTCTTGTTTTCAGAAATAATAACTCAGTTTTTTCCTTAAAACAAGCAAAGTAAAAGTGGTAAACAAATAATCTGGCTTTTCATTTTGCTGTTGGCAGATTATTTGGCTTATTTTAAGGAAAGACTCCCTTTACTTTGAGTTATTATTTCTGAAAACAAGACAATATTGTTTGCTCGTTTAGAAAATGCTTCTTGATTTAAAGAAATGTTTTAAAATTTGGACTAGAAATCCAAGTAAGAACTGCATCTTTTTTTGCAGCGGATCTCTAAATCTGTCCACCGGCATGACATGGCAAGCAACATGAGTTAAAGAAAAGCAGAACAAGGAATGATTAAAGTGGAAGAATGCACATTCGTTAACGTTGTCTGGATAGTTTTTAAACGCACAGCCTGCGAACGCCACAATTGTTGGTAGTTGAGCGATACAAAATTTGGCACTACAACAGATTTCCAGCTGAATTTATCCGCATGATTTGCATGGCTTTGTTTCCTGGAGTGACACACACTGGCTCCGTTCCAGAGGAAACAGGCTGTACTTTAAAAGACCTTACAGACGTTTCAGTGCATACATATAGATAGGAATCACATTTAAAAAAACAAACAAAAAACATTTTTGTAAACAAAAGTTGCATCGTTAACACTCAAGCAATACAATGTGATGAAAATAAAAAGCCATAAAAATAGTTTGACATAAACAAACCCGTTAAAATCAAAGAATTTCAGTCAAATAATGTGTCTAAGAGTAATTCAGTCAGATTGAGATAGTTTTTGTGCTAATCCAATTCAATAGCAATGATTTCTCTCTCTGTTAAGAGAAAAACAATACATTTATATCACAGCTTTGACAAACAAAAACATGATGAAAAGGTGGCATGTCACATTATTTATCTTTTCAAGCAGCCACGGTTCACACTTTCCCTTTGACTTTGTTTCCAGTGTATTTTCAGTAGTTCTGCACTACATAAAACGCTTAAGCGGTGGTCATTATTCCAGTGAAACAAATGCTTTTCCTACTTTAGTCTCATTTCTCTTCCAAATATCGAACAACTCTTAAATCAAGAAGCATTTTCTGGACAAGCAAAAACAATATTGTGTTGTTTTCAGAAATAATACGTCAAAATTAGGTGTGTTTGTTTTTTAAACAAGCAAAATAATCTGCCCGTTGGCCAAGTAAAATAATCGTATTTCATATAGAAAACAAGATTATTATTGGAAGAACTCACTTAACGGTGCAGTATGTGCACTTAGTGGTTGAGCTAGGTATTGCACTCCTGGAGCAAAACAAACACAAGTGCAGGTTGCCAGATTAAGGACCAACAGGACTATCGAGCCTAAAGGCTGATTTATTTTGTTTTCTAAATAAAAGCAACGGCACACGAAAGAGGGAATATTTTTCATATTAAAGGAAGTTTTTGTTATTAGAAACTGCTTTTATTTCTCACAGGTGAACGACAGAAAACTGACAGTGTTAAATGCTAATAATGTGAGTTTAAATGCCATTTTACGTGACATTTATTGCCGTACTACTGAAAGCAGCAGCAGATAGTTCACCTGAGATCTGGAAAATAAAATAAACTGTTTGAAATTGAACTTCAGATCATTTTAAGTTTGCTTGCTTCATTCGCACGTCAAATCCGCGTAATTCACACGTCAAATTCTTGGGAGGGCTTCTGTCTGCCTGGTGACTCTAGCTTCATTGCTAAATGGCTAACAAGGATTTTATTGAGAGATTAGCTGTGTTTATGAGCTTTATGAAGGCTAATAAACACTGCGTCGCAGGATGTCTATTCGCGCCTTTGCATTGATTTAACATTAGGGCTGTGCGATTTGGGGAAAATATCTAATTGCGATTTTTTTCGATATATATTCGACGGATATTACGATTTCGATTTGATTTACGATTTAATTTTGTAGTCAAGTCAATAATTCGATAATCTGTATTGTAGCTTCTTACTGCTAAAATGCTTAAATGATATTAACTTATATTAGCAATCAACTCTAGATTTTTTTTTATTAATTAAATGGCCAAATCCTTGCTGAGGAAAGTTTGTTATTTGCCTGTAGGCTTCAGTTTTTAATTTAAAACAAGTTTTAACAGATTTCTTATGTATATATATATATATATATATATATATATATATATATATATATATTACTGACGTGCTGTTTTTCTTTGATTTTAATTAGTCTATTAATACTTGTGAAGCGGCAAATGCCATCATCCCACTCGTTCGCGTATCCTTGTTTGTTATAGTGGGCGTTCCGCATAGTTCGGTTGCGCAATTCTGATTGGGCAGAATGAGAGTGTGCTCACTCAATTGGCTAGTAAGGCTGTCACACACAGACGACTGTCACACAGACAGCAGTCATGCATTTGCTGTAAGTGGGGGAAGTTAAATAATATGTATCTTACATCGCAGCCTCTTGCGATTAGCTTATCACAACGCTTTGATTTCGATTAATTGCAAAGCCCTACTTAACATGTAAATTACTCGCGCTTGACGTTTCATCTGCGTCCATGTGAACGCAGAATTAGGACACGGGGTTACAAAGTAACCTGCTCACCTAATGTTTACGTTCGGAATAATTATATTATTTGCTAATTAATAACCTTATGTGGAACTCTGAATCTGTGTCTCATTTCGGAGTCTGCTACTGTCCACCAGAGGTCGCGTTTCAGTCACGGACGCATGCTTTGAGAGCTTTCTGAATAAATGAAATATGTGGTTTTTCGCCAAGCACACCTGGAGTGCTTAAATATAATAATATTATGTTAAATATAAACATATTATGGTGTTTTTATGCTTTAGAAGAGTCAAAAACTGACATACAGCGCCTTTAAATTAGACGTACTATTTCCTAACCCAAAACGATAGTGTTTACATTTCTACAAAATGCTTTATAATTAAAGAACTTCTAGATATTTGGACTTGAAACAAGACAAAAAAGTAAGAAAAGCACTTTTTTTGCAGCGTATATAACCTGCTGTCATGTCATGCCTTAATATTCCTACAATTAAAAAAAACATTCATCGGATCAAAAATTTGCATCTCTTCCCTTCCACTTCAAATATACATATCTAGCAATAACATCCACATTTGTAAGATTAATAAGTTATTACATTTGTTTTTTTTATATATAAATACATACACAGATACAGAAGGTGGCTTCGAAATTGCTCGTGGTGCTTTCACAGCCTCCTACCATCTAAAAGACGATGTCGCACACACAGATGAACAGGAAACAGTTCTTTTACGTTGCTGTTTTTGCGAAGTAAAAGCCCACGAAATGCATAAAAAGCTGCATCGGTGAATTTCCTGACTGTCCCGCACTCATCGACACTCAAATTCTCCACCGACGGTCACAACGAAACTCCAGCTTTACACACACACACACACCACACACACACACACACACACACACACACACCAGAGGGAAGTCACACTTATTTTGGCTCTACATTTCTGTCACAGAGAGGAGTAAAGATATAGATTTATAAGTCTTATCATCGGAGTACATCAGAATCTGCTGGTTCCAGGTTATCACAGTGACTCTAAAATAAAAAATAAACGCTGAAGGACGTGGCTGACGTACAGTAATGATGAATATTTAACAACGTCTTGCTTCGTTTTCCCTTTCAAGTTGAGTCCGGCGTGTTTTAAGAGTCCAGCTATTCTTACATGATCATCAGTGCACCTTCAGGTAGAGAGGTAAAGAGTGGTATTTGGGTGCGATCCAGGAAATAAAAGCAGTTTTATAAACGTAACATCAGCGAAAAGCATGACTTCAGCGACAACAAAGCAGAACTGATCTGGCTTCTCTCTTAAATCTTTGCACATGCACATTAAACATATCATAGTATATGTTGATATAGTAAAATTGAACCATATATGATGTCCTTCAAGCTGAAACTGAATATTGAGCAGGGGGCGGGGCTTTATTTTATTATGTTGATGTACTTCAAACTGAATTGAGTAGTGGGCGGGGCTTTATTTTAGTATGTTGATGTATTTCAAACTGAATTGAGTAGTGGGCGGGGCTTTATTTTAGTATGCTGATGTATTTCAAACTGAAACTGAATATTGAGTAGGGGTGGGGCTTTATTTTAGTATGCTGATGTATTTCAAACTGAAACTGAATATTGAGCAGGGGGCGGGGCTTTATTTTATTATGTTGATGTACTTCAAACTGAATTGAGTAGTGGGCGGGGCTTTATTTTAGTATGCTGATGTATTTCAAACTGAATTGAGTAGTGGGCGGGGCTTTATTTTAGTATGTTGATGTATTTCAAACTGAATTGAGTAGTGGGCGGGGCTTTATATCAGTATGTTAATGTACATTAAACTAAATTGAGTAGGGGCGGGGCTTTATTTTAGAATGTTAATGTACTTCAAACTGAAATTGAGTAGAAGCAGGACTTTATTTTAGCATGTTGATGTACTTCAAACTGAATCTGAATATTGAGTAGGGGGCGGTACTTTATTTTAATATGTTGATGTATTTCGAACTGAAAATTGAATAGAGGCAGGGCTTTATTTTGGTAAGTTGATGTACTTCAAGCTGAATCTGAATATTAAGTAGGGGCCGGTAAGTTGATGTACTTCAAACTGAAATGGTTTATTAAGTAGGGGCGGGGCTTTATTTCAGTATGTTGATGTATTTCGAACTGAACATTGAGTAGTGGGCGGGGCTTTCTTTCAGTATGTTGATGTGATTCAAAATAAATTGGATTATTGATTAGGGGCGGGATTTTATTTTAGTATGTTGATGTTCTTCAAACTGAATCAGATTATTGATAAGGGGCGGGGCTATATTTTAGTATGTTGATGTACTTTAAACTCAAACTGAATATTGAATAGAGGGCTGGGATTTATTTCAGTATGTTGATGTACTTCAAACTGAGACTGAATATTGAGTAGGGGGCAAAGCATATAATAATGAGCAAATATTCTGGCTGGTCCCTTGTGAAAAAGAAGTACACTTTAAAATGCATTTCATTACTAAAACAAATGCTTATATGTAAATAATGTACTTCAGTTAGAATAAGTGCAAATTGAATCTAATGCTTTTGGACACTTGATTGCATTTCATTTGCACAAATTGATTCACTGAGCTTGATTAAATTATGTTGTCTATGATTAAATAAACTTCTGAAAACTCTGATAAGCATTAATGACGAACTAAAATGTATTTTAATGTAATTTCTACTGACAAACATCTTTCTAACCACTCATTTGTAGTAAAATAGTACTTTAAACATTTTTTTAAAATTTAACAAATAAATACAATAAATAAATAAAATCAAGCAATAATATATAATATTAAAGTACCTTATAAATAAATATTATAATAATCTGATTAAGTATTTTGGCAAAATTAGCAAAAGGTTGATTTAAAAAAATATTTAAAATTTACTTTCAAAAGTAAAAAGTGTAGGACTTTTATTTTGAAATTGCTAATAAGTGCACTTTTTAAAAGCATTTAAAACCATGTTGAAAATGTCTCTCATTTTGGTACACCTGAGTGGCCTTTTACATCATATTATATTTTCTAATAGCACAGGACTTTAACAGTCTACTTTTAAGTATTAAAAACCACACAAGTGCAAAGTAACAACAATTGAGCGCACTTATTTTTCACAAGGGTATTCACAAACCAAACCCGCACATAGTTGATGCTTCACATTGTTAATATGCATTGCTATTGGTGGTGTTAATTTACTATATACACTCGAGAGTTAAGCGAGAAGCCAGTCTTTTAGCATAGAAATGGTTGAAATGGGTTTTACCTACAGTATTTCAGACACTGCGATGGATTACAATCACAGACGTCAATCTGAGTAATGTTCTAGTTAGAAACCGTACAAATATATACAGTTAAAGTCAGAACTATTAGTCCCCCTTTGATTTTTTATTTCTTTTTTAAATATTTCCCAAACGATGTTTAACAGATTCAGGAAATTTTCACAGTATGTCTGATAATATTTTTTCTTCTGGAGAAAGTCTTATTTGTTTTATTTAGGCTAAAATAAAAGCAGTTATTAATTTTTTAAACACCATTTTAAGGTCAATATTATTAGCCCCTTTAAGCAATTTTTTTCTCGAATGTCTACAGAACAAACCATCGTTATACAATGACTTGCCTAATTACCCTAACCTGCCTAGTTAACCTAATAAACCAAGTTAAGCCTTTAAATGTCTCTTTAAGCTGAATAAAATGTCTTCAGAATATCTAGTCTAATATTATTTACTGTCATTATGGCAAAGACAAAATAAATCAGTTATTAGAGATGAGTTATTAAAACTATCATGATAAGAAATGCTCTCCATTAAACAGAAATTAGAGAAAAAATAAACAGGAGGGCTCATAATTCTGACTTAAACTGTATATATATATATATATATATATATATATATATATATATATATATATATATATATATATATATATATATATATATATATATAGTTAGGCCCAAAATTAACCAAACCCCTAGCAAATTCTGACCTAAAGTTTTTGCTCAAATGTAAATAAATGCAGAGAAATTTTGTTTTCCACAATGATGACTCTTGTGCATCGTCTTATTATCTTTAGAGAGAAGCCTGGGTCATTTACAGACAAAAATCAAACTACTGATAGATTAAAAGTAACTTTAAGTCAGATTAACCAGGAGGTTGATTGATTTCTGGCTTGACTGTAAAGTATATACCCAGGTAGCAAAGAATTCTGACCCAGATTTGGCATAAAGCTGGCACAGCAGGCATTTGTCCGGCACTGGCATGCAGCAGGTGGGCCAAACATGGGCCAGGTTTGGCTGAGGTGTCACCGTCTTACAGGCGGCGCTCAAGACTTGGGCCAGATCTCAAATGTAGTATTTGGCCCAGATGTTTAAATGTATATGTGGGCCACATAAGTTTGGTCTATGTTGACCCACTTTTGAAATACATTTAAATTATTTTTGAGCAAAGAAAAAATTCTATCAATCAGGTCGCTTTAAGAAAAAAACACAGCCATAAAGCGAAATGCTTCATCGGTTTATAAAAAAACTTTGCAGTCGTAACATACCAACAGATCTGGCCCTGTTCAGACCCAGTTATGGGTTGTTAACTTGGCTGAGACCTGGCCCAGATATGGTCCATGTTTGCCGCTTGTATGGAAGCCAGACAAGGTCCAGTCATGTACCGTAATTCACTGCAGCATCTGGGCCAAGCAAAGGCTGATGGTGTGGGTCAGATCTGGGCCAGAGAATTTTTGCTATGGGGGTAAATATAGTCTGAAACTCCTGAAGCTGTTTTTATCTTTTCGACAAAAACATGGTGAATGTATTGCTAGGAGATGATTGTTTTCCTGCTGAAAAATCCAGCTTAAACCAGCCTAGAATGGTTGGCTGGTTTTAGCTAGTCGACCAGGCTGGTTTTAGAGGGGTTTTGGCCACTTCCAGGCTGGTTTCCAGCCATTTCAAGCCTGGTCTTAGCTGGTCAGGCTGGAAAGTGACCAGCTAAAACCAGCTAGACCATCCTGGTTTTTAGCTGGACATAGCTGGTTTTGGCTGGGCTCCCAGCCTGGCAAGGCTGTTCAAGCTGGCTTTAGCTGGTAATCTCCCAGCCTGTACAGCTAAGACCAGGCTAGAAATGGCTGGAAACCAGGCTGGTTTTAGAGGGGTTTTGGCCACTTCCAGGCTGGTTTTCAGCCATTTCCAGCCTGGTGTTAGCTGTACAGGCTGGGAGACCAGCTAAAACCAGCCAACCAGCCTAGGCTGGTTTAAGCTGGATTTTTCAGCAGGGTTTTGTAATAATAACAGGATGAAAAACACTAAAATACCAATAAGAACTTAAAATATTACTCTATGTGATCTAAAAGTCAGGTCTGAGGGTTGTGAGTAATGCCTTTTAGACAATCAGATGTTTTAGGAGCAAAGTCGTCCAATGCTAAAGATTGCACCGAAGGCTATCGTTGTTAGCAAGCGCTCACAGTGAAGAGACTACGCAGAGACCTGGCCCTGAAAACCTTCTAGGGTGCGACAGAGATGTTAGGATGTAAGCATAATTTTGATCCAATGTACTAGTAGGCCGACCGGTTTGTTTTTGTAAGGCTTTGTCGATGTTCTCGAAGCTTTTAAGGACCTCATTAGCCAGATTTGCTAACATTTGCATTGCGTCTGCTGATCTTGCGCTAGTCGATGCTAGCAGGGTTTGTTAACGTTGCAGAGCAGTTCGGTGACTTTAATGAGCCGTGCGACGGTGCTTTGGGATTCCTCCTGCAGACGCTGGTTGTTCTGCCGGAGATTTTGCACCTCTGCTTGCAGCATTGCTTTGTCCTCCTTCTCCTGCGGGAAAGCATGCAAACACAATGACTTTCAGGATTGAGCGTGTTCTTTAGATGTGTATTGGTTTAGGATGTACATCCATACAAACATGACGGCTTTTTATAGTGAATATGAGACACGGATGAAGACAATGGCTGCAGATGGGACTTGCTTGATGATATACGAGCAACATCACATGAGTAGCAGTGCGATATGGCTGTATATCAGCAATGTTGGGAGGCGTGCTTTGGCACTCACAGCCATATCACACTGCTATGTGTGATATCGCGTTTATACAATAGTTTGACGGCACAATCGTTTGTATTAAAAAAGAAAATCAAACATGGAGGGCCCTATCATACACCTGGCGCAATGTGGCGCAAGGCGAGACGCAATTGTTGTTGGCTAGTTTCAGCTCTGCGCAAGACTCATTTTAACGTTTTCTGCCACGCTGTTTAAATAGAAAATGCATTTGCGCTTATATGTGCGCCCATAAGCGTTCTGGTCTAAAAAGAGAGGCGTATTGAGGCGCATTGCTATTTTGAGAAACTATAATAGATTTTTCAATAGACCAAAACAAAGCCGGTCTATTGTCCAGCACAGAGCGCGTTAGTTGTGCGCCTCACTTACACACTGCTCAATACACACAAGATGTAGAGCAATACGCAAATATCTTTACATATGAAAAAGAATAAAAACATTAAGGATATATGTAGGATATAAATATAAAGGATTAAAATATTACAAATCATATTATTTTCTAGCCTACATAAATATAAAAACACTGCCTTCATGTCTTCTTCATCTCGGGAGGCTTTTTCAGTTCATTCAATTTGCTTTTGTATAATGTTATTATTATTAGCAGTATTATTTATTATATGCATATTCATATTTGTTTTATTAAAAACAAGCTTAGATTTGTCCACCTGTCAGGTTTCAGATCATATGGGGCACAGCATGTGTATTAGGATACTTTGACCACAGCATTATTTATAGGCTAATGGATGTCTGTGCATACAAGGTTTCCCAATCCACGAGAGCGAAAGTGAAAGTAGATAATGATGATGCCTTATCTCTCATTCTGGCGCTGCAGATGCTCTGTTTAACTGTTTTCTTGCTAGTGAAATGCTCAGTTTTTCCACTTACAAAGTCGTCATGTTAAAAGCAAATGCCCCATGGCACGACACAACTAAAGGGAATGGGAGATGAGACTCTGATTGGTTTATTCTCAAAACACACCTATAACTCATTAAGAGAATAAGCTCAACCCTGTTAGACCAGCAAATGTGGATTCTGACACACCCTGAATGCGTTTGCGCCCTGCACTTTACGCATGGATCGTCAAAATAGAGTCTAAAAACCCTTTTGTATTAGGAACTACTTTCTTCGGTCACACTTTACAATAAGGTTCATTAGTTAATGTTAATTAATGCATTTACTAACATGAACAAACAATGAACAATACATTTACTACGGTATTTGTTCATGTTAGTAAACGTTAGTTAATGAAAATACAGTAGTTCATTGTTAGTTCATGTTAACTCATGGTGCATTAACTAATGTTAACAAGCATGGACTTGGATGTTAATAATGCATTAGTAAATGTTCAATTATGATTAATAAATGCTGTACATGTGTTTATGATTAGTTCATGTTAGTAAATGCATTAACTAATGAAGCCTATTGAAAAGTGTTACCCTTTCTTCCGCCAATCATTCACATGCATTTTAAAAACTCCTTCAGATTATAATATTTATTTTTTGATTGCCTACAGAACAAATCAATGTTGTCCAATGACTTGCCTAATAGGGTATATGCAGAGCTGGTGTCTCTTTAAATACCGATAAACTTCCGCTTAACGGTTAATGTAATTTTTCCAAGTTTATATGGTTCCTTTTACAGCATCGATGTTGTAATGTCATTAAAATACAATCAGTTAAACAGACTTCAGCATTCATTTAGTTGATGAAGCATAAACCGAGATGAATAGCCATTTGCATTCACACTCCCATTAGAATCAGCAGGCGAGCGCAGAAATTGGAAATACTGGAGTAAAATACATTCATTCATTTGTTTTCTTTTCGGCTTGGTCCCTTTATTAATTCGGGGTCGCCACAGCGGAATGAACCGCCAACTTATCCAAGACGTTTTTACGTAGCGGATGCCCTTCCAGCCACAACCCATCTCTGGGAAACATCCACACACACACATACACTACGGACAATTTAGCCTACCCAATTCCCCTATAGTGCATGTGTTTGGACTGTGGGCGAAACCGGAGCACCCGGAGGAAACCCACTCGAACGCAGGGAGAACATGCAAACTCCACACAGAAACGCCAAATGAGCCGAGGCTCGAACCAGCGACCTTCTTGCTGTGAGGTGACAGCACTACCTACTGCGCCACTGCCTCGCCCTGGAGTAAAATAATTAAAATATTTGAAATGCACGGAGAAATGTAATTTAATGCAGTGCTTCTTGTACATACTGTAACTCATTTTAAAGAGTATATCATTGAAGATCGTAGATTTTTTATGAAAACAGACCCTAAACGCGTCAATTTTGTAACTACATACAGTTCACCTGAAGCGTTTAACCCAGGCTACTGACAAATTAAAAGTCCTTATGCATGCTTCTGCATGTACCCCATTAAGCTAACGTGCCTAGTTAACCTAATGAACCAAGTTAACCCTTTAAATGAATTATTAGTATCTTGCAAAATAACTAACAAATATTATGTACTGTAATCTTAGGCAAGATAACACAAATAGGTTATTAAAATGTTTAGAAATGTGTTTAAATAGCGGTATCTCTGTTAAACAGCACTTTTCAGGTCACTCTTTACAAAAAGGATCATTAGTTAATTCAACATGAATTACATGTGAACAAATCTAGAGCATTTATTAATCAGAGTTTAACATTTACTAATGCAGTTTTAACATACAAATTCTTGCTTGTTAACATTAGTTAATGCACTGTGAGTTAACGAACTAACATTGAGCAAGTATTTTCGTTACCTAACATGAACAAACACTGTAATGACTGTATTGTTCGTTGTTTGTTCATGTTAGTAACTGCATTAACTAACATAAACTAATACAACCTTATTGGAAATTGTTAGCATTTTTCAAATGAGTTCATATTTCACAGGAGGGTGAATAATAACCTGGTCTTCATCAGTATATCACTGATTGAGCAAGTAAAACAGTGCCTTCTCTTTGTTGTGTTAGTAAATCAGGCCCTGCATGCAGATTAGTTCACGATGATTGCAGCAGAAGCCCCATCAGACATGCATTAATGAGAAGCCACAACAGTGAAATGAGACATTCATTAAGCACAGCACAGAACAGACATGCACTAAAAAAACAAACATCACACAAACATCCTGAATGATATTCACACAGAAATGCTGAAACAAGCAACGATGTTCCTAAACAGGGCAGTAATGCGTATGTGCATCTATAATAGTCTTTATATGACCACGGTTTTCAATAATTTAACAAAGTCTTTATTACACTAGATGATTTTCCTAGATGTGTTTGCTGGATAACTGTGGGACTGTACGCAGTCATGCTCACCCTCTCTTTCCCTTCCCTGCTGAAAAATCCAGCTTAAACCAGCAAAGGCTGGTTGGCTGGTTTTAGCTGGTTGACTAGACTGGTTTAAGAGTGGTTTTGGCCATTTCCAGGCAGGTTTCCAGCCATTTCCAGCCTGGTCTTAGCTGGTCAGGCTGGAAAATGACCAGCTAAATCCAGCTTGATCAGCCTGGTTTAAGCTGGACATAGCTGGTATTGGCTGGGCTTCCAGCCTGGCTAGGTTGGTCAAGCTGGTTTTAGCTGGTCATCTCCCAGCCTGACCAGCTAAGACCAGGCTGGAAACCAGCCTGGAAATGGCCAAAACCCCTCTAAAACCAGCCTGGTCGACCAGCTAAAACCAGCCAACCAGCTTAGGCTGGTTTAAGCTGTTTTTTTTAGTAGGGTGACCCTATATGTGGATAATGGATGCAATAAAAGAGAACTGAAATCGAGGATAATATTTGATATTCATTCTAATGGGCTTTAAGGCTATGATATAGTCGCATAAATATCTGCAGTTATTCCCTACTGCGTTGTTTGCAAAAATGCATGGGGATAATCAAGTGTATGTTGAAATGTTACTTCTGTGTCATTCATACTGGACACTAGAGGGCGCATTATTGTTATAGTTTCCACATATACTTTACCTAAGAAGACATCAGCTAATAATATAATGCTACATGAAGATAAAGATGATAGAAACGTGTGGAGAATAAACAGATACGATTGTTTATGTTCTTCAGGGTATTCTATAAGCATTAACGTGTATTTATAGATGCTAACTGAGCTAGCCTTTACCACTTAAAATAGCATGATTTCTTCTTCATTCTATGATATTAAACTATGTCTGGTCACAAAACAATAGTGCTTTTAAACACTGGACTGCTGTTATGAGGTGAATTCAGAGATAAAGTATGTGGATAATTCTTTAAAACCTTGGTTTACACATGATAATTATCTTAATGGGCTTATAATATACACTCATCGGCCACTTTATTAGGTACACCTTACTATTACCGGGTTGGACCCCTTTTGCCTTCAGAACTGCCTTTATCCTCAGAGATTTTGCTCCATATTGACATGATAGCATCACGCAGTTGCTGCAGATTTGTCGGCTGCACATCCATGATGTGAATCTCCCGTTCCACCACATCCCAAAGGTGCTCTACTGGATTGAGCTCTGGTGACTGTGGAGGCTATTTGAGTACAGTGAACTCATTGTCATGTTCAGAAAACTGTTCAGAAAACCAGTCTAAGATGATTCACGCTTTATCACAAGGTGCGTTATCCTGCTGAAAGCAGCCATCAGAAGATGAGTGGTCACTGTGGTCATAAAGGAATGGACATGCAACAATACTCAGGTAGGCTGTGGCATTGACACCATGCTCAATTGGTACTAATTGGTCCATGAAAATCTCCCCCACACCATTACACCACCACCAGCAGCCTGAACCATTGATACAAGGCAGGATGGATCCATGCTTTCATGTTGTTGAGGCCAAATTCTGACCCGACCATCTGAATGTGGCAGCAGAAATGGAGACTCATCAGAGCAGGCAACGTTTCTCCAATCTTCTATTGTGCAGTTTTGGTGAGTCTGTGTGAATTGTAGCCTCAGTTTCCTGTTCTTAGCTGACAGGAGCGGCACCCGGTGTGCTCTTCTGCTGCTGTAGCCCATCCGCCTCAAGGTTGGACGTGTTGTGTGTTCAGAGATACTCTTCTGCAGACCTCGGTTGTAACGAGTGCTTATTTGAGTTACTGTTGCTTTTCCATCAGCTGGAACCAGTTTGGCCATTCTCCTCTAACCTCTGGCATCAACAAGGAATTTGCGCCCACAGAACTGGACATTTTCTCTTTTTCAGACCATTCTCTGTAAACCCTAGAGATGATTGTGCGTGAAAATCCCAGTAGATCAGCAGTTTCTGAAATACTCAGACCAGCACCAACAACGTTGCCACGTTTAAAGTCACTTAAATCCCCATACCTTCCCCATTCTGATGCTCGCTTTGAACTGCAGCAGATCGTCTTGACCATGTCTACATGCCTACATGCATCGAGTTGCTGCAATTTGACTGGCTGATTAGAAATTTGCATGAACATGCAGTTGGACAGGTGTACCTAATAAAGTGGCCGGTGAGTGTAGTTACATTATGTATTATAAGTGCATGTTCATGTATTTCAGCTGTGTCTTGGTGTTACATGTTTGCAGTAATTCCCTAATGCATTGTTTGTGAACATGTATGGTGATGATAATATAACAGATTTAATTTATTTTATCCTCTACTCATTACTGAGCCCTACATGTAGGAGTTTCGCAGCTCAAAGACTGACTTTTCCCTGACATTATGATGCTCAGAATTTTTTATAATACACATTTATTATAATTTCAAGCTGATTGAATACAACCCACCAATCCCAAATCATAAACGTATGCCAATCAGTCAGTGCACTTTGACTGACATTGACATTATAGTTAATTTTGACCACTGATCATAAGACAGTAGCAAATCTCTATATGTATATATATTATTTATGTATTTTTTTATAAGTTTGACATCATATAATTACATTCAAATCTTCTATTTATTTTATTTAAAAAGTCATTACCCTAAAAATATGATTATTTTTGTAATATAGCCTATAATTGCGTATAATATATAATGATTTGGTAACACTTTATTTTGATGGTCCATTTGAGTATTAGTAGCCTGTTTGCTTAATATCTCCTGATACTGCTCCTTTAACAAACTGACTATAAGAAACTATAAGAAGTACATACCCTAACCCAACCTAACAGTCTACTTGCAGTATAATCTAATGAGAATTAGCTGGCATGCAGATGCAGTGTAACCTAAAATCAACAAACAGACCATCAGAATAAAGTGTGACCCATGATTTTAATGCAGATGTTCCATGTTAGTTCATGTTAGCTCAGCTTCATTAGTAAACAATTAGTAATAGAGACAACAAATATTATATTTGAGTAAATGCTAAAATTAACTCTTTATCAAAAGGTGCAAGTTGCATCAGTTATTACATCTTATAATTCATTCTGAAATAACACCAACGTGGCCTTGACATATGTATGTTTGAAATAAAGATTTGCCATTAGACATTTTTAAACAAGATCTAAACAGAAAACCTGCATCTGATTATCTCTGCGCTTGTTTGTTATGGAAGTGAGAAGTGTTGTTGTTGTTGTTTTGGTTACTGATTGAGTGAAAATCTCATGCTCTACTTGTCTTCTCTGCCTTTGGTGGGTTAGTGTTGACAATACATCCATGACATAAGTTATAAAGCTTTCATGACAGTCTGACAAACACCCCTTCTTAACAAGTGTTACAAATGAGTGTTAGTGGATATATTTGACAAAGTTTTGCGATTAGACATGTTCAGACAAAATCCTAATATCAGAAAAAATTGGGACAATATGGAAAACGTGAATGAAAAAGAAAGAAAGAAGTGATTTCTATATTTACTTTGATTTTTTTTCATTGGAGACAAGAAAACTAACATTATCTAATGTGTTCCTCATGATGTTTTTTTTAAATAAACAAATTCTGGTTTGCCTGCCGAATGTAACGTGACTGGAATGAGAATTAGCACCTCCAAGTACGAGGCCATGATGCTCCACCGGAAAAAGATGGTTTGCAATCTGCAGGTTGGAGGAAAGTCCTTACCCCAGGTGAAGGAGTTCAAGTACCTTGGGGTTTTGTCCACGATTAAGAGAAGAATGGAAGGTGAGACATTTGGATTGGTGCAGCGGCAGCAGTAATGCGGTCGATGTTCTGGTTCATTGT
Organism: Danio rerio; assembly: GCF_052040795.2. Classification (NCBI taxonomy): domain Eukaryota; kingdom Metazoa; phylum Chordata; class Actinopteri; order Cypriniformes; family Danionidae; genus Danio; species Danio rerio. The sequence continues at coordinate 78,592,478 of NC_141027.1, forward strand.
GGTAAAGAATGAGCTGAGCCGAAAAGCAAAGCTCTCGATTTACTGGTCAATCTGCATTCCTCTTCTCACCTATGGTTATGAACTTTGGGTAATGACCAAAAGGACAAGATCTTGGATACAAGCATCCGAAATGAGTTTCCTTCGCAGGTTGGCAGGGCGCACCCTTATAGAATGGTGAGGAGATCTATGCAGGATACTGGCTTTCCAGGACCCAGTTTGGACATCCCTGGACTTGACCTTTCTTTAATGCTGCTTTTGTACCATTACAATCACCTGTTGACATCACCTGTTTCAGATCACATCATTATTTAAGCAATTTACCTGATTACTAGTCCTACACTTCTCCTGTCACAACTTTTTTGGACTGCGTTGCAGGTCTGAATGTCAGGAAAGGATGAATATTTACAAATGAAATGAAGTTGACCAGACAAAACGTCAAATATTTTATGTTCATGCTGTCTGCAATGAAATACAAGTCAAAGTTAATTAATAAATCACTATTTTCTTTTTTATTTGCGCTTTCCATACTGTACAACTTCTTCTGATTTGGGGTTGTAAACAGCCCTGCTGAAAAATCCAGCTTAGACCAGCCTAGGCTGGTTGTCTGGTTTTAGCTGGTTGACCAGGCTGGTTTTAGAGGGGTTTTGGCCATTTCCAGGCTGGTTTCCAGCCTGCTCTTAGCTGGTCAGGCTGGAAAATGACCAGCTAAATCCAGCTTGACCAGCCTGGTTTAAGCTGGACATAGCTGGTTTTGGCTGGACTCCCAGCCTGGCTAGGCTATTCAACCTGGTTTTAGCTGGTCATCTCCCAGCCTGACCAGGCTGGAATCCAGCCTGGAAATGGCCAAACCCCCTCTAAAACCAGGCTGGTCGACCAGCTAAAACTAGCCAACCAGCCTGGGCTGGTACTGGATTGTTCAGTAGGGAGGGAACCTGCATCACCCTGCATCTGAATATTTCTCTAGGTTTGTTTGTTACTGAAGTGAGAAGTGTTGTTGTTGTAGTTTTTTTGGAGGGGGGTAACTGATTGAGTGAAAATCTCATGCTCTACTTGCCTTCTCTGCCTTTGCTGGGTTAGTGTTGAGAGTGAGCATGGCTGCCCATTGTCCCTCCAGCAATCTTCTCATCTCCTCTGTTCACCCTGCTCAATGACAAGACAGGTTTCTTTTGCTTGTGCCGCCCTACCTCTACAGTCCCTCTGTGTGCCTGGCTCAGTGCAGTAGCTGTGGCTCTCTGAAGCAGCGCAGAGGGCAAGGACTGGACAGGGCAGATATACACACACACACACAAGGATGGCTGGATGTATTTCATGGAGATATTTGAAGCGGGAACTAGTGTGCCAGATACAGAGACAGAGAGAGAGAGAAAGGGGAATAGAGAGAGATGACGAACCCACAGAGCACTAGATACCTTTTGGAGGTCGTCCTGCAGCCGCTTCAGCATCGCCTCCAGCTGGGACACTTTCTCCTCCAGGTGACCAGGTGTATCACTGCAGGAGACACAAATGACATGTAGAGGGGTCACAACATTTATTCTGACACCTTCAACATTTTCCACAATGAACTCTTTCTACATTTACAGGTTTCTCAGCAGAAGTCGTCAGAGTTGGTAAACTCAGAGCGTAGTGCATATCTGCTGAAATTACAACAGAAAAACTCCACGATGGTGTTATCTTTCAGAAAAAGGAATACAAGTAGTGTGAGAATAGTGTGAGACTGATAACAGCAGCCAGAAAAGAGATTAAAGTCAGATTTACTGTGCTGCCCCCAAACACACGGCACTACACACACCTCACCAATCCGTCATTCTGCTCTCCGTTAAACAGAAATTGGGGAAAGAATAAACAGCGGGGCTAATAATTCAGGGGATTACTAATAATTCTGACTTCAACTGTATATATAATATCAACCTGATCAATATATATATATATCAGGTAACAGATAAAAAACAGATAAAAAACAAAGAGAAAACAACCTGAAATGTTCTCTGCTGTCAAAATGTTGAAGGCAAAATAGTTTTTTTGGAATTAAAATTAACATTGTTGTGAGAAAAAAGTTGCACACATGCCTGAGATATTAAATGTGAAAAAAAATAAATATCATGAAAAAAATGTGTATGGAATTTTTTTTTGGGGGGGGGGGGGGTTGCTTGATAGTTTAATTTCTCAGTTACAGAAAAGTAGAAATAGAAAAAAGTAGAAACACACACACACACACTCACACACACACACACACACACACATATATATATATATATATATATATATATATATATATATATATATATATATATATATACAGTTGAAGTCAGAATTATTAGCCCCTGAATTATTAGACCCCTGTTTATTTTTTCCCCAATTTCTGTTTAATAGAGAGCAGATTTTTTCAACACATTTCTAATCATAATAGTTTTAATAACTCATCTCTAATAACTGATTTATTTTATCCTTGCCATGATGACAGCACATAATATTAGACTAGATATTCTTCAAGACACTTCTATACAGCTTAAAGTGACATTTAAAGGCTTAGCTAGGTTAATTAGGTTAACTAGGCAGGTTAGGGTAATTAGGCAAGTTATTGTATAACGATGGTTTGTTCTGTAGACATTCAAGAGAAAAAAATAGCTTAAAGGGGCTAATAATATTGTCCTTAAAATGGTGTTTAAAAAATTAAAAACTGCTTTTATTCTAGCCGAAATAAAATAGATAAGACTTTCTCCAGAAGAAAAAATATTATCAGACATACTGTGAACATTTCTTTGCTCTGTTAAACATTATTAGGGAAATAAAAAAAATAAAATAATTATTTTTAATTATTATAATTATGGGGCTAATAATTCTGACTTGAACTGTATATATATATATATATATATATATATATATATATATATATATATATATATATATATATATATATATATATATATGATAATGTACGAGAATTTATGAAACATGAGCTTCACCTGTCTTTAAACCTGCTGTCTGTCTGTCCAGACTGGCTCAGCGTGTCCTGCGCTCCATCTCCTGACCTCCGGTCTGAAACACAGCAAAACGAGACACCATTAACCTCCTAGGGCTTGGTGGCCACCTACATGGACAGCACATTTGAGCTCGTAAGTGGCTATTAAAAATACTTTGAATGTTTTTTTTTGTTTCAGACATATAGTGTCATCCTGCAACTGTTTGCAGCATATGATATGTCCCAAACACTAATTTTTCCCTGTTCAAAATGGTCAAAAAAATAGTTTTTACTCTCTGATAAAAAAATGTCTCTGAAAATGTCTGTTATATGCATTAAAAAACTGCCAGGAAAAAGTGTTTTATGTAAATTGGGACCACGAGTGCACATATATGGACATCATTTTTCTCTAAAAGTACATCATATCAAAAGATGATAGTTAGGTTTTCATCTAATTAGGTTCCAATAAGCCCAAACAGCAAAGAGAAATAAAAAATGCATGTAAAAATCACCTTTGGTGGTTAATATGACATCTTTTCACACAAACTCTCAGGAGCTCAAACACATTTCATCTGAACCGAAAGGTCATTTCTCACCTTCTCGAGACAGAGCCTCCAGAATGTTCTTGCAGGCGGTTGCCAGATCTGCAATGGACTGCCACTCCTCCTCAGACGAGTCTGTGGTCTCTGACAGAACTGACAGAAACGCAAATAAATGTGTCCACACCTCTTGTAAAAATTAATAAGTTATTATTAATAATACTAATAATAATAAAACAATGAAAAAATAATCCAAAATAAATGAAATTAAAATGAGATTGTGCTCTATTTAAAAGAGGGAGAAGCTACGAGTGCCTGTGTGTCAGCATAGTGGCAGATTCAAAAACAAGACTCGCGTCCTATGCTAATGAGGGAGAGATGATCACTAGTGGGCGGGGCTTTCCCCCTCTGATGACACGTACAAAGTGAGAATGTCAATCAAAGTGTCTCTGCAGACTGATTTCATCAAGTCTGATTATTAACAATACAAATTAATACATTTTTCCCATTAGAGGCTGAATATATTCACACACTGCTGCCACACAGGTGTGTTTAAACCACTTATAAAAGTGAGTTTTGCTCAATAGGTCCCCTTTAAAGTGAAGAGTGTAACACACACACACACACAGCCAGCCGCATGTGCATTATAAAGAGAGTCTGCAGTGACGCAAGCGCTGGACAAACAGATGGCCCAGAGACAGAGGCTTCATTTAATACCCTGATCCCTGAACCCCATCTGTCCACGCTTTACACCCATCCCCAAATCTCAGCGCCATTCGGATGGGCTAAAGCCTGACGGATGCGCTTATGGGTGTGAGTTTTAACACACTGCATTTACAGCACACAGGCTTTAGCAGGACAGAACGGGAAGTCAAAAACACGTCACACTTTATTTTGAATGAGCAATTTAGGCTATTAACAAACTATTAGCTAAGACTTTTAGCTGCTCATTAATAGTTAGTATGGCAGTAGCTGGGTTTAGATATAGGATTAGGGATTTAGAATAGGATACTACTTTTTAAGCAGTTAATATCTTAATAATAGGCAGGTAATACGCCAGTAGTGGATGGCGTGAATTGTTACTTAAACTAAAGTGTTACAATAAGGTTGTATTGATTACACTTTATTTTAAGGTGACATGCACTCAGAAAATACTCTAGTAGTTTTTTTTTGGGGAACAACTTAAGTGTTTTATGTTCAATCAACTTAAATTTGTAAAAAATTGTACTTGCTATATGGATGGGGTTAGAATGTGGTTTAGTTTCATGTGATTATGCATGATTTATTGTAATTACTATAGTGAGTGCATGTGTGTGTTATTATTTTCACCTTAAATCACGTGTCTGCTGTGTTCGTATGCTCATGTATTCGTATACACACTTAACTATATGTTTATTACGGTATTTATTCATCTTTGCTAATGAATTTGGATTTTAATAATGCATTAGAAAATGATGACGTATGATTAATAAATGCCGTACAAGTACCGTTTGTTATTAGTTCATGTTAGTATATACTCTTTTCACTCAAAAAGTGACTTAGAGATTTTAATTCATTGTATTGTTTTCTGTGAGCAAGTGAACAAGATGATTCTCACATCATTTTGAAGCAGAAACACCAGGCTGCAAGATCCAGTTCTCAAAAGTCTTGTGCACAAATGTTCTCTGTGTGTTTCCCGACCTTGTTTCAGTGACTTAAAATTTTAAGTTTTTCACTAGCCACGCATAAACGTTTCTTTCTCAAAAACACAAACACATACAAACACTCTGTTTGGGTATTATTGTAGCCCAGCTTGCGCTGTTTACAGTGTTCTCACACTTTAGCCATTAATATGTTTTAATATACTGAAAACAACACACATGTCAGTGCATTCTCCAGAGCCCCAAAACACCCTCAGACCCCAGAGGGTTAACTAATAAAAAATCCAAAATATCTGAGGCACGCTTTAATTATTTTAAATATAATTATTTGCTTTTAAATGTTTTCTGTTTCTAAACATCGTACTCAGAAATGACTTATACATTACATTTTTACATATGTTACTTCCAAATTACATATTTTAAGGCATATTTAAATATATATATATATATATATATATATATATATATATATATATATATATATATATATATATATATATATATATATATATATATATTATTATTAAAGAATGTACTTATTTAAATTAATTTTAGCTATAAGTCTAAAGCCCCTTTTATTATATATATTTATATATATACATATATACATATATATATATATATATATATATATATATATATATATATATATATATATATATATATATATATATATATATATATATAAATATATATATATATATTATTAAATAATGTACTTATTTAAATTAATTTTAATAATTTTATTATACTTTAGTTTTTTAATTTAAGATATTGTCACTGCAGGTTATTTTGTATTTTAGTCTAAAGCCCCTTTTATTATATATATACACACACATATATATATATATATATATATATATATATATATATATATATATAATTATTATTATTAAAGAATGTACTTATTTAAATTAATTTTAATAATTTTATTATACTTTAGTATTTTAATTTAAGATATTGTCACTGCAAGTTATTTTGAGTTTAATGGTGAAGTTTATTCTCAGACTAGCTATAAGTCTAAAGCCCCTTTTATTTTATTTATGTGGCCTTTATTTGTCTTTTATAAGGGATTTATAAAGCATAAATAGTCCTCACTTTAGATTAGGTCACAAAACTAGGTGAAGTTGAGTTAATAAAGCATTTATTAACATACATAGTCACCATTACTATATACGCCTGAATAATAAGACATATAAATGTTGATTTCAATAGTTTATTAATCATTTACTAACTCATTCTGAATCATCCTAAAAACCCTCAAATACTCTTAAATACAAATGGTTTGTAAATAATGCAATACTTAATTTAGTAATGAAAAATGAATCATTTACTAAGTATAAAAATACAATTATTACGCACATTTAAAAAATGTTTGTAAGTCAAGAATAGAGCATTTGCAGCTGCAGATATAAACTGCTTACTAACGCTTATTAATGTCGAGTTAATGCTGAACAGATAATGAATTGACTATTTGCTAATGCTTAATAAATGATTTATAGTGTGTATAGTGTGTTGGGTTTAGAGATAGTTGCATGTAGTTGTGCATATTTAATTGTAATTTCTACAAGAAACATGTAACAAGGACTACTTGTGCTTGTTTTGACCAAACAGACTTTAATAATCTTACAGTGCAGTGTTTAAAAGTCAGATTCTGTCCTCAGTCAAGCTTTTACTTTAAATTAAAGACCTCCTGCTGTTTTTTAATTAATTATCGAGGTAAAGCACTCAAAATAAACATAAAGATGCCATCTGTACTGGTGACAACTTCAGGACGCTTTATAAGTGTTATAGAGGAAGCATTTACAGTTGAAGACAACATTGTGAGCCCTTACTTGGGAAATATTGGAAAAATAATAAGCATTTGTCAGGAGGGCTGATAATTTGGCTTTAACTGTAGGTTTAATTAATATCCCACACTGTCCTGCTGACCTTACTGTAGGACATAAACTCTACATGGAGGATGTAAAAGCTCAGACTGAGTGTGTACTGAGTGTGTGTTGAGACTCACTCTTGGTGATGGAGTTGTGGAGACTCAGAGCTCTGGAGTTTCTCTCTGCTGTTTCCATACAGGAGGATCTCATGGTCACTTCACTGCTGGACGGACACTCGTCTGAGCCTGCATCACACACAGACTACACACACACACAGAAACATTAGCAAAACCTCACATAAAAGGCATGGTTCACGACATATGAATGCATCTGAATGTAGAGGAAGCCTACTGGAGGAGTGCACTGATTTTGTTGTGCTTCGAAATACAACCTATTAACATTTTAATGTGGAAAAAGTCAAGGTGGGTGTCTTTATGAGCACAAATACAGCATATGGGCTCTTATACTGCTGTTGTGTCATCACTCATGATGATATATCTCTCTGGTCCCTCATTTGGAATGCTTTTCATGAACGGACCCCCATGACAAACTAATTGAATAGCCCTGCTATAACCAACACAAGATCATCTTCATAACTTTTATTATTGCATAAAATGAACAGAGTATGCTATAAGACAGAACCTCACGCTGATGATGCATATATAGGGCAATGTTTTGAGCAATGTTGCCAGGAAGCTTTAGGATATCATACTATAAATGGAAAACCAGGTGAGAGAAAGGCTACCGAATTAGGCCAATGGGTTCCAGTTACAAATCTGATGCCCAATCTTAAAGGGCCATGAAACCCCCTCGTTTCAGCAGAGTGTTTTCACACCTCTACTTTGGAAAAAGTCATAAAAGTGGGCGTGTCCAGCTCTGTTTAGGGGGGAGTGTCGGAGAAACTAAAGTGGGAGGGTGTGGGAGTGTCTATTTGGGCACCCGCTGAGTCAAAACACACACACAGGGGAGAAAGTGACTGTGTTTAGATGGACATGAGTAGTCAAATTATTTGCCAAATTATTAAATGGTGGACTTTAACTGCAGTTTGGCTCTTTCATTCAGGGAATTCAGTCATGTCCCTCGCGACAAACGAGATATTTGATTCGAGGAGCTGCTCTAAGCGTGTATTTTTCATGCAATGTTTGATACCGCACGGCGAATGAGAGAAAAAACCCTGCGGGGAAAATCCTACACGAGGTTAAAGTTTGGTTGTGGTGCTAACATGTTTACACTCGGTGCAATAGTTTTTTCTGAATACTGAAATAAAACTGAATAAACAAAGAGCACTGGTCGCTCACTTATAAAATCTGTAGAGACAGGACAATCACCAGCAACTAGAGCCGCGTCTTTATTAAGAGGAGACTACAAGCGAATCCGGATCTCAGCGTTTGCAGATGAGAACAGCTCTCAGGTAAACAATAATCCTCCTTAGACACGTAAGTTATTGTTGTCGAGCGTCGCGTACACAGTTAATCCACACGTGACTCCAGCTGAGCTCTCACAGAGAGAAAATGAAAACAAAACTTCACTGCAGCAAACTATAAAAGCAACACTTCACGCTTGTTTTGCCAACACAACGTGGCGTCTCTGTCGTCTAAACACTGTGACTAATGAATATTAATGAAGTTGCACAATAGAGCGCTCTGATTGGTTTGAACCAAGCCTTACTCATGCATTAATGCATCACACTGTAAGACGTAATAAGACACACTCTGGCACAGACGTCCAGTCTGCACGCTGGAATACACGCTATTATGTCATGACCGTGACACAGCTTCAAAAATTCGTTTCAAACCGGAAGTACGAATTTGCTTGAAATAACGCAAAAACAACCAATTTACACTTTTTAGTGAAATATAGGTGTCTTAATAGTGTTTTTAGCAGTGTGGGACACATATACCACTGTCAACAGCTCAAACACATGTGTTCTGGTGTTTCGTGACCCTTTAATAGAAAAGTAGCCAATCAACATCCCTCTGCATCATTGCTCAAAGAGATGTTTCATTACATGTGCCACAGAGTGAAAACCCGGCTAAGCTGAATAATAAGAGTTCAGTACATGGAGATGGCACACCGTCAAACAGGTGAAGTGTGTGTTCAGGTGAAGTGTGTGTTCAGGATTTCTCCTCCTACATAGGCCAGCTGATGCTCACTTGTGTAACACTCTCTCTCTCTCTTTGTTTTTGCTGTTTTCTGAAAGGTTTTAACCTGTCAGATGCGTCTCCCACTCTTCCTGTTGTTCGTTTTTCCTCCCACTTCATCCTTTCCCTTCTTCCTCTCATCAGATCACACTCTCATCCACTCCCTCTGCTTCCTGTGTTTCCTCTTTTCATAGTTATATTAATTATTCTTCTGTTTTCAAGGCCCAGTCGAGGACAGTGAGCTATTTTAAACTTAAAAAGTGCCATAAAGGGGCGACACGGAGGCTCAGTGGTTAGCATAGTGGCCTCACAGCAAGAAGGTCGCTGGTTTGAGTCCTGGCTGGGTCAGTTGGCATTTCTGTGTGGAGTTTGCATGTTCTCTCTGCTGGGTTTCCTCTGGGTGCTCCGGTTTGTGTTGTCAATCTGGCAACCTGCGTTTGTGTGATGATGTCAAAGGAGAGGCTAGGTAAAAAAAACCCTCTTATGCTGTGTTCACACTGGACGCGGAACGCGCGGATAAATCGCGCTATTCGCGTGTAAATTGCCGCGTGAACATTTAAGTTTACTCGCTTCATTCGGGCATCAAATTCACATCAGATCAGACGCGGATTGGCGTGATGGGCAGGGCTTCTGTCTGCCCGGTGACTCTAGCTTCATAGCTAAATGGCTAACATGGATTTTATTGAGAAATTAAACAGTTTATGTGCTTTATGAAGGCTGAAAAACAGCGCCGATATATTTAGGACCGTGTCTGAGTCTACTAGATTCTTTCAGAGGTGCATTCAGCTCTGTGAGCTCATAAACTCCTCCAGAAACTGAACCTGGATGACGGAGGCTTTCAGCGGTGCTTCTGACTGAGCCCAGCCCAGTTTGATGAACTTTTTGTTGGTGTAGGCTGGAGGATTTCCCTCGGGACACCATCAACAGGCGATACGTCACAATCACGCCGCCACAAGAGCAAGCTCCTGATTGGTTAGCGCAGCACGAATGTCCGCTGAAGTTTAGATTTTCGAACTCGAGTGATTCGCGTGTATCGCGCCATTCGCACCGTGCCATTTGCGCAATTCACGTCGTTTGTATTGACTTAACATGTAAATCACTCGCGATTGATGTGCGTTCCGCGTCTGGTGTAAACGCAGCATTAGGGGCCCTATCATTCACCCGGCGCAATGTGGCGCAAGGCGAGACGCAATTGTTGTTTGCTAGTTTCAGCTTGGTGCAAGAGTCGTTTTGACGTTTTCCGCCACACTGTTTAAATAGCAAATGCATTTGCGCTCATATGTGCGCCCATAGGCGTTCTGATCTAAAAAGGAAGGTGTGTTGAGGCGCATTGCTGGCGTGTTGCTATTTTGAGAAACTGTAATAGATTTTTCAATAGAGCAGAACAAAGCCGGTCTATTGTCCAGCGCAGAGCGCGTTAGTTGTTCTCACTGCTCAATACACACAAGATGTAGAGCAATACGCAAATATCTTTACATATGAAAAATAATTAAAATATTTAGGATATATATAGGATATAATAAGGATATATGTAGGATATAAATATAAAGGATTAAAATATTACAAAACATATTATTTTCTAGCCTACATAAATATAAAAACCACTGCCTTCATGTCTTCTTCATCTCGGGAGGCTTTTTCAGTTTATTCATAACAATTTACTTTTGTACGATGTTATCATTATTAAAAGTATTATTTATTATATGCATATTTATATTTGTTTTATTAAAAACAAGCTTAGATTTGTCCACCTGTCAGGTTTTAGACCATATGGGGCACAGCATGTGTATTAGGATATAACTCAGGTTTTTGAGCACACTTCGTTATTATTGTTCATTTATTCGTTTGCTGGAAATTAGAGATTTAGAAATAGTTTTGATACAAATCTTTGCACTTAACAAACAAAATAAATTATGTGTAGGCTAATTGATGTCTGTGTACAACATGTTTCCCTATCCACGAGAGTGAAAGTGAAAGTAAAGAATAAGGAGGCTCATTCTCGTGCTGCAGATGCTCTGTTTAACTGTTTTCTCTCTAGTAAAATGCTCAGTTATTCCACTTATAAAGTCTTCATGTAAATAGTAAATGGGGAATGGGAGATGAGACTTTGATTGGTTTACTCTCAAAACACACCTATAACTCATTAAGAGAATAAACTCAACCCTGTTAGACCATGCGCCATGGCGCAAAGCAGATTTTTCCATCCTTATAATAGCAAAAGTGGATTCTGACACACCCTGAATGCGTTTGCTCCTGTGCTTTGCACTTTGCGCCTAGATCGTCAACAAAATTTGGACTGCAATACCTCGTTCAACCACCAGGTTCATACATCATACAGTGGCGTAGCGGACGGGCCCGCAGGGCACGCACCGCGGGGGGGCCCCGCGTGATTAGGGGGCCCCACGTCGTCGCGATATTCAAAAATTGAAAATCCAGGAACCGCAATAATCAAACTCTTGGGAACAACTGTGGACGGAACCAAAGTTCACAGGTCTGTGTTCTCCGAACACCTCTCAAGCGGTGGACTACTTCATTCTGATTGCTTGCCGCCGAACCGCGTCATAGCCAATGAAGACGCGCCACTGTTTCTCGCCGCCGGTTCTCGTTAAAAAATGAATGACTTCTGGCTACTTTGACGCTCTCGCCGCTTTCGGTTTGTGATCGCTCCTCAGTTTGTGAAGGATTCCCCGCGTTGTCGCTCCACTCCGCCTCCTTTCCCCGCTCCTCAATTTGTGACATAGATATACAGTATACACTAGATATTGTATAGGGACCCTGAGCATGCGTCAATAGCGCCGCCACATTGGGACAGTGCTCCCAGGACAAATGTCATTCAGTCGCACTAAACAATTACGTGAAGATGCGGGACTGTAGCGCTGTCTACGAGTGTAGTAACGAGCAAACAAAGAAAACAAAGCACAAAGGCAGAACATTCCATAGGTAGGATTAAGTTTTTTACGTTTTTGTATGTTCTGAAATTTGTGCTAAACAGGTCACGTTATTGATACTAATACAGCCACTTACTGCATTCACTATAAGTCAAAGTAGCTCCAATTCGCACTAAACACTCGGCTTATGCTAGTTTTGTTGAATAAAATCAGCAAACAATGAAAAAGAAATATGACAACGAGATGCTGCGCTGCCAGAAACTTGTATTATTGTCGGCTAGTGAAGGAGTTGTTGATAATGGAGATTCATTCACAAACAAATCGCTCCCTCCATCAGTATGAGAAGTGAAAGCAGGAGAGGAGCTGTGTTTCAGGACATGATTAGATCAAATTTAACAGGGAGGGTGAATAGTACATTTCTGTACACACAAACACAAGCTTTTTGTCAGGAATGCCCATGCGGTCACTGATCCATCAATGTAGAAAAGTGATGTAAAATTATAATTTTCATAATTGAAATAAAAATAAAAATACTAACATCCAGGAAAACTCCCGATCATAGATATATGTGTATATGTGTATATCTCTGGCTCTGCCGCCCCCAAACCCCCCCGACCCCCTTGAAAACTGGGGGCCCCATCGGTGATCCCTGCAGGGGGGCCTCCGCATTTTGCGCTACGCCACTGACATCATACAATCATATGTAATGCACTTTAAACAATTCAAGGTGATTTCGTGTACCTGTTCCTCGTGCTCCACAGGCACTTTAGGTTTGACGGCCAGGATAAGGTCCGGCGTCACGTCCAGAAGCTCTCCGGGGTTTTCATAGATGTGGCTGTTGCCTTTCAGGCCCACATTATCATACACATGCCTGAAAAACACACACACGTACACACACAAACACAGGCATACACACGCATACATTTGCACACGTAACCACACACACACACACACACACACACACACACAGAGACAAAAACATGCACACACATAAATATATACACACATACAAGCACACACACAGGCATGCATGCAAACACGCATGTACATGGACACAGACAATCACACACACACACACACACACACACACACACACACACACACACACACACACACACACACACACGTGCACACAAACACATACATGCACACACAGACACATATGCATACACAAACAGTCATGTAAACACAAAAACCGGCACCCACACACATACATGCAGAACAGAAACACACACACATGCACAAGCAGACACACACACATGCACAAACAAAACAGAAACACACACACATGCACAAGCAGACACACACACATGCACAAGCACAAAACAAACACAAGCACACACACATACACAAACAGAACAGAAACACACACACATGCACAAGCAGACACACACACATGCACAAACAAAACAGAAACACACACACATGCACAAGCAGACACACACATGCACAAGCACAAAACAAACACAAGCACACACACGTACATGCAGAACAGAAACACACACACATGCACAAGCAGACACACACACATGCACAAACACAAAACAAACACAAGCACCCACACACACACACATACACCCACACATACACAAACAGAACAGAAACACACACACATGCACAAGCAGACACACACACACATGCACAAACACAAAACAAACACAAGCACACACATACACACACAGATACACCCACACATACAGAACAGAAACACACACACATGCAGACACATACGCCCATACACAAACACACACACATACGCAAACACAAACACGCACACATACATATGCACACGTAACCACACATACACACACACACATGCACACGTACAAGCACACAGACATATGCATACACACGCACGCACATGTACACACACATACGCCCATACACACATACACATGCACAAGCAGACACACACATGCACAAACACAAAACAAACACAAGCACACACACACATACACACAAAACGCGCACACACACACACACACACACACAAATATTCAGCGCACAGGATAACTAAAGCATTTAAACAGACTCAGAGCTGCTGACTTGTGTGTGAACAGCAGAGTGTGTGTACATTTTTAACACTCCTTACTACCCACATGTGTTTGAGCTGTCTGTGCTTATAAATACGAGTGCGGCTCTCCAGTTAAAGTGCTCATGCATATTGTTGCTCATACAAAGAAGTTGCATAATGCAGATTAACTCACACTGGGGTTGTGTAATTTGCCAGCGATGCTTTTTTCAAAGGATTAGAGCGGAGACTAAAAGTGAGAGTTCACCCAAACATGACAATTCAACGGCGGAAGCATTCATGGACAATAAGCAGGCACGACGTTCGACATTCAGTGGAATATAAAAGCAGATCGTTTGAGTAAAGTCTCAATGTTGGCTCAGTGGTTAGCACTGTGGCCTCACAGCAAGAAGGTCGCTGGTTTGAGTCCCGAATGAGTCAGTTGGCATTTCAGTGTGGAGTTTGCATGTTCTCCCCGTGCATAGATATATACACTAGATATCGCATAGGGACCCTGAGCATGCGTCAATAGCGCCGCCACATTGGTACAGTGCTCCCAGGACAAATGTCATTCAACCGCACTAGTCAAGACAGTGTTATTACGTGTAGATGCGGGACTTTAGCGCTGTCTACGGGTGTAGTAACGACCAAACAAAGAAATCAAAGCACAAAGGCAGAACATTTCATAGGTAATATTCAGTTTTTTTCTGTTTTTGTATGTTCTGAACTTTTGTGCTAATCAGGTAACGTTATTGATGATGACAGTCACTTACTGCATTCACCATACGGCAAAGCAGCTCCAACTCGCACTAAACACTCGGCTTATGCTAGTTTTGTTGAATAAAATCAGCAAACAATGCAAAAGAAATATGACAACGAGATGCTGCGCTGCCAGAAACTTGTATTATTGTCGGCTAACGTTAGTGAAAGATTCGTTCGGGGGATTCATTCACAAACGAATCGCTCCCTCCGTCAGTATGAGCAGTGAAAGCAGGAGAGGAGCTGTGTTTCAGGACATGATTAGATCAAATTTAACAGGGAGGATGAATAGTACATTTCTGTACACACAAACACACGCTTTTTGTCAGTGTTACGTGCCAGCACGTATTGGTTATTTATGTTTGTATTATTATGTGTCTCATTGTGTTTTTCTTTTTATCACTCCAGTTCACTTCCTTGTTTTTGCTTACTGCTGTTCCTGATTGGCTGGTTCACATCCACTTGATGCAACCAATCCTGACACTGCTTTATGCTGATTGGTTCCTCTGTGACAACTCTGTTCCAGTTTCAGCCAATTAGATTACTCCAGCTCACTATATATTTTTTTGTCTGGCAGCAGTTTGTCAGTCTTTGTTGGCTCACCTTGTTACT
The DNA here is from genome assembly GCF_052040795.2 of Danio rerio. Lineage (NCBI taxonomy): Eukaryota > Metazoa > Chordata > Actinopteri > Cypriniformes > Danionidae > Danio > Danio rerio. The sequence continues at coordinate 78,607,901 of NC_141027.1, forward strand.
GGTTTCTGTGATTTTTGCTCACTTGATTGAACACGTTTTTTTTTTTTTTCCCCCATTTTGTTAAGGTTTGTTGTCTTATGCTTTATTTACACTGTGTTGTTATTTTGTAGTGATGGTGAAATGAAGCTTTCTGATCCAGTGAAGCGCTCGACTCAATTGTATCGGAAAAAGGTTCGTTACTCGAAGCTTTCTAAATCAGAGCTCGATGAGGACCTCTTCTGGTGAAAGTGTGGGAAAGCACTGTGTTGCCATAATGTCAAATGTTCACAACTGACCAACTCATTCATGTAGTAATACAACAACAGCAATATAAACAAATTACTCAATTACTGTAGTTTTTACACAAGATATATTACATTACACAACTGACGACTGTGGTAAAATCCAAGGTAATCAAAAGTTTATCATAATACAATTAGCCCTGCTCCAAGCGGGGATCGAACCAGCGATTCCTGTGTGGGAGGCGAGTGCTCTAGAAGGACGCCATGTGATTGATACTAAAAGGATGCGCTCGCCAGATGGTCTCTGTTAAAGACAATACTACGATATGCGGTGGTTTTCTTTAAAGATCGTTGTAAAAAAAATACGCTAATACACTTTAGTATTGTTCAAAACCTTTTTACTAAAAATTACTATTGTATTTTAGTTTAATTACTGGTGTGTGGGACTGGTGCAGTGCTTTGAAACAGTACAAATGTATGTAATCGACGCCTAATCTCTCGCTATACACTTTACTATAAGGGTGTTTAAACCTTTGAATCAAAATTCGAAGCAGTCACGTGGGTAAAGGCGAAAATAAAGCTTCGGACGTCACTGATCACGTGATGATGGCAAAACGAATCAAGCTCCGGTACACTGCTTCACTGCGAGATGTATCGTTATTTTGATACATGCTTTGAAGCCTCGGCGCACAACGTCACATCACTACTTTATTTACACTGTGTTGTTATTTTGGTTTAGTCACTGTCTGTTCTTACCTGTGTAATCATTCATTCCCTTTCCTCATGTTTCCCAACAGAGGGTTGGTAGAAAGACTGGTAGGTCACGTGATGTACATTTCAACACTGTAGGAGTTCAACTGTTTAGAGATACACTAGGGAAGGGGATGAGCGCCAACCCGTGTATTTTTGGATAGTTAGTGTAGATTAGGTAAGACGTCTTGGACGTTAAAGATTTATTTTTCACATTATTGTTTATTAGACTAGATTAGCGGGGATTTGATATTAGTAAGACTGTTTGGTTTTGATTGTTTCTTTGCTTTAGCGCCACCCATAGCCAGTCTTTCTAATTTATGTTCTGGTTGTGAATTGTAAATAGCTCACTCGCTGCTTCACTTATCACCACCTGTAATAAATCACTTTATTTGTACAGCAATTCTTGTATGTGGTCATTACTTTGAGTGTTTGTTTGAACAAAATCCTTGATCAAGTGTGCAAACCCACTTCCCTAGACTGCCCAGGGGTTGTAACAGTCAGGAATGCCCGTGCGGTCACTGATCCACCAATGTAGAAACGTGATGTAAAATTATAAATTTCGTAATTAGAAAAAAAAATTACATACTACCATCTAGGAAAACTCCCGATCATAGATATGTGTATATCTCTGGCTTTGGATGGCCACAATCCTCCACTGTACCTTGGTCCCGCATTCATTTCAAAGGAGCGCTACCCTGTAGCAAGATGGCGGCGCTATTGACGCATTCCATCCAATAGACAACAATAGGCCAGGCGACATCTAATGTATATATCTATGCTCCCCGTGTCCCAAAAAAAGTAGTTTGAGCAAACGACAAACATAACTGTTTGAGAGTAGTTATAATAACTGCGCCATAAAATGTAAATGTGAATCTGTGTGCATGCAAGCAGAGATTGGTTTACCCTTCGAGGATGTCCTGGCAGGGCGGGTGTCCTTCAAGAGAGTAGCTGCGTGTGATGGAGACGGCGCTGATTTCTGAGCTCTGACTCTTCATGCTGTCCTGCAGAGACGTGGCCCGCAGGAGGGGTAAACTGGGTGGAGACAGCAGCGAGTCTGTCTCCATGGGCTCCACAAACCCTATCTGATCTCCAGCCGGGTCCTGCATCACAGCTTCACTGTCTGCAATCTTGTTTTCTTCATCTTTCTCCTCCTCTTCTTCCTCTGCTTCTTCTTCATCTTCCTCTTCATCTTCGTCATCCAGAACCCAGGCTTCACCCGAACATCCTTCTCCAGATTTGCTCTCCGCGTCCTCGATGGCTTTCTGATAGAGCTCTGAGAAACTCCTGGAAAAAAAAGAGGAGATTTCAGGACTTGTTTTTTAAGCTAAATTTCAAGGAAGTTTCAATTCTCAGCAAGCAAGAAAGAGAAAAACACTACTATTTTTCTTGATAGAGCTCTTAGAAACTCTTGAGATGTGAGGAAATTTCAAGATGTTTCAATCCTTAGTCACGGTGCAAAAGATCAGCGCTGCTATTTTTGGTGTTCTGCTTTGGTGTTGATTATCTGAGACCCCGTTTACACTAGTGCGTTTTACTTTTAAAACGGCCTTTTAGAATGAAAACGATCCGCGTCCACACTCGCGTTTTACCCAGCGTTTCTGAACTGCTCTCCGTCCACACCAAAACGCTGAAAACGCACATCACGTGACCACACACACTCACACTCTCGGGCAAGCGGTGCAGCATTTCTACCCAGATGAGAGCTGTGCTAGTCGGACTGCTCATCAAGCGTCTCCCACTGGATCTAATCTCGCTATATTTGCTAAACGGGATATTTCCTTCATGTTGTTGTCTTTATCTAACGACATATTCCCTGACTTTGGTCATTGGAATCTATTACTTGTTCACAGGTAACGTGTTTTGGTTAAGCGCAAAGATAAGTTAATGATTAATCCATGTATATTGACTGATCGCTTGCGTTTATTTCCTATAATGTATAAACTTATTGTATGTTATACTTTAAAATGCCCATTATCAATGATTAAAACTGATATTCAGCAAAAGAGAGGCTGTTTTTCGTATTTTCACTGAAATTGAAAGGAGGCAGTTGTTATCGGCTCCGTTTTGTTATAAATATCCACACAGTGAAGATGACGCTCATATATGCAGCACGACGCCTCAACATTTCTGCTGTCTGTAAAGTTGCTAATATTAAAAAGAAAATAGGCAGTTCCTTAAATCATGTTTACATTTTATTGTTGAGAAAGTGAAACAACGTAGGGTGATGTGAATGAAGTTATAAAGTACACTGTTCCCTTTAAAGATTTACGCGGGTCCTCGGTATGTTTTCCATATCTAACTGAGAAGGGGGAGACTGCAGACTTGATCAAACTTCCAAAGTCTGAACTTACAAGAAGAGGATGCGAGACTGAAGTATGTGTGTGGGCTACTTAATATTGAGGAAAAGCCCCAATCAGATAGGTGAACGTCGGCAGCCCCGCCTCCGTTTTCAGATGTCTCCGTCTTTCCCCATCCACACTGAGACGGAGCAGCAGCGTTTTAGAATGAAAACGGCCTCTCCAGCATTTCCAAAACGCTCCGTTTTCGGCGCTCGAGAACTTCGGCGTAGTGTGGACGGATGGCGTAATCGTGGCAAAACTTATGCTTTTTAAAACGAAAACACATTAGTGTAAACAGGGCCTCAGACTCATTGCTCCACTGTCATTCCAACAAAAGGTTACAAAATTAGGGAAGCTGGCAGCATATGATAAAATGACATATCGATTACTTAATAAATAGTTTTTTTCCAGAGAATTTAGGGAAAATATTGGGCATTTTTGGAGGCTGAATAAGATCACTGTGGTGAGACGCGCAGTAAAAGTGTTATCTTATTTTATTTCGTTCATTCGTTCAATTTCCTTCAGCTTGGTCCCTTTATTCTGCAGGGTTCACTACAGAGGAATGAACCGCCAAATTATCCAGCACATGTTTTACACAGTAGGTGCCCTTTCAGCTGCAATCCAGTACTGGGAAACACCCATACACTCTCCCATTCACACACACGCGCGCACTCATTTTCGCGGCCAATTTTCATTTATTCAATTCCCCTATAGCACATAAGTTTGGACTGTTTGGAAAACTGGTACAAACCCATGCCAACATGGGGAGAACATGCAAACACCACACAGAAATGCCAATTAACCCAGCCGGGACTCGAACCAGCGACCTTTTTGCTGTGAGCCCACAGTGCTAACCACTGAGCCACCGTTGACTTATCTTAACTTTTATAATCATTTATATACTTTGTTTACCTAATAAGGCAACAAGTTTACTCTCTTTTTTGAGTAGAGTCAACTAATCCCTTTTTACAGTGTATCAATAAGGAATTGAAGAGCTGAATGGTCACTGAGCAGCTGGTGTAAGACTGAATATCACATGTTGACAATAGAAAGAGGTCTGTCTTTCATTCATGTGCTCCATCTGTTTCCTCCCTCAGGATTAATCTCTCCCTTTACATATCTACTTATACTGTATATGCAACCCAGGCTAGTTGATACGTACCCCTGTATACATTTCTGGAGATTGTCAAATACGTCCCAGGAGCTATGATTTTTTGCAGTGTTTTTTTTTTCACGAGTCCACTAGAGGCCGCTGTTTACACTTTTTTAGATCTCAAATTTCTATCGCAGGTGCCATTCACGCCTGCTGTTCTCACATGAATCCACCAGAGGCCGCTGTCGACCGACTGACTGACTAACTAACCAACCGATGCCCCCACCCACCGCCTTCCCTAAACCCAACCGATAGTGTTTTCAAAAGCAATCCAGTAAAAGAAAAGCCCTCGCAGCCACCTGATTTTTTTACCATGTTTTAGATCAGGGGTTCTCAACTAGTTTGGCAATGGGACCCACATTTTTACATGGTCATCAACCTGCCACCCAAACTTTTAGGAACTACAATATAATTTTAGGAATTATAATTAACTTGTATTTATTTGTTAACATACACAAGTGGTGACAGATAAATTATAAGAGAATCACCAAGACCTACAAATAAACAATATTTTATTACTCATTTAACAAAATGTCTTATAAATATAAATATTACAAATTAAAAGCGACAAATGTTTGGTTTCTACAAGTGCTCTTGTGAGCGCACATCACTACATTTGACACACTGAGGCTTTAAGCCTTTTTTTGTCATCAATATATGTAAATCCATATTTTACATATTCGGGGTCATACTTGCGCTTCGACATATTTGTTGCTATAATTAAATTAAATTTCACATGGTAAACGGTACAGTTGTCACTCGCACATTTTAAAAAAAAAGTCTTGTATAAGCAAAATAAGTTAAAAATTAAATATTTGTTGTTTTTTTGACCACACACTCTGCGGCCCACTGAAAATGTTGCCGCGACCCTCCAGTTGAGAAACACTGTTTTAGATCCTACCATGTTCTCACCTTGTTATTTACTTGTTAATTTAATTTATTTTTTTGCCTTTTGTTTTTGTTTTACTTATATTCAGGAACTGTTCTTTGCCAGACTTGAACCCTATCGTTGACTCAAGTCCACCAATGTACATGGCGAGCCACTGGGCAAACTGGTAACACCGTAAAAGCCGTCCACATGGAGGCAAACCATCAGCTGAATGCACGAAAAGAAGCCGTTATTGGCATCAAACCGCCCCCTAGTGTTCGTTTTAAAGACGAAATGCAGCCTTACGTAGCTCTGGATACATAATTCTGGCTCTCCAGAAATGTATACGTGGGTCGTTTTCACAAAGTGCCAGTGTTGTGTTTATGGTTTATTAAAGAAAATTGTCTGAAATCAGCACAATATCCACTGAGTGTCAAAAATGTCCTGTCAGAGGACAAATTACCCGACCAGATTAAAGGAATAGTTCACAAAAAAATGAAAATGATCCCATAATTTACTCATTCTTAAGGCATTCTAGATGTATTTGACTTTGTTCAATGAGCCACACGTTTCTACGCATATATATAATGGTGTTGTTTATTGCACAATACTGTTTATATCCACTATTGTTAAACCCACTTTCTCTAAAAATCACTGCCATTCTTTAAATCACTCCTGCATATATGTGCAACTATTTTCACACCTCTATTATTATTATTATTATTACTATTATCATATAAGCTTTATCACCTGCGTGGTTTCCCGTTCTCGTCTGGCGGGATGACAGTGATGTGGATTTTCTGCGCAGTGCGGAGCAGTCGACTCCTCTCCTCCAGGCTGAGGTGCAGCAGGACTCGGCCGCAGAGACGCACCACTCGTGCCCCCATCTGCAGCCCGCCGCTCTCCGCGTACCCGAACCGCTGCAACTCCGTCACGAAGCCCTCCTCGCTCATCAGAAACCCCGGCTGACCCACACCGTCCCGCAGCGGAGTCACTTCACGAGCCTCACAGCCGCGCGTCACCAGCTACACACACACACACACACACACACACAGCAGAACAATGCATTAGATGTTTTGATTAGAATGAAGAATTCTGGACCCTTTTTACACTTCCAGGTTTCCGAGCAGCAGAAATCATCATAGTTGGTTAACTTAGAGCGCAGTGCATAGAAGAGTACAACTAATTATTGCTTTACAATCTTATTTGCTGAAATAATAAAAGAAAAACTCCACCATGGTGTTATCAGGACTTTCAGAATAAGAAAAACAATAGTGTGACACTGATAACGGCAGCCAGAAGAGACAATAAACCAACCTGGGCTCATTGTGGAAACGTAGTCCTGCGGACATTTCTGGAGACCGCGGAATATGTCCCGGCGGATACGTACGGCTGCAGTTTTTGTTTTCTCGAATCCGCGATAGGCTGCTGTTGTGCACTTTTTCGCACCTCAGACACCTCTCGCGAGTGCGGTTCGCGCCCGCGCTGTTCTCACGTGAACCCACCGGAGGCCGCTGTCCAAGTGAAGCCTGGTTTATACTTCTGCGTCAAGTGACCGGCGCAACTCACGGCGCAGGCATCGCGCGCAGCAGTGCATTTATACTTCTGCGCGCTGTCTCTGTTGGTCTGCATTAACACTTCCGAAACGCTAGTGGGCAGTGAGGTGTAAATGTTGCTCTCTGTCGAGTTTCTTCGCTTCTGTTTTGCTATTCTGAACACTTCCTGGATGTACAAGTGACTCAAACTCGCTCATTTTGAGGCAGGAACCGGCGGACGTGCAACAACTTTAACCATGAGGTAAACACAGAGCAAAACTTTCCATCCGGAGCTCCTTCACGGGACTCCACACTTGTAAACAATCGCTCGCGCCAATAGCGCGGCTCTCGGTCCCGCCCAGACTCGACGGTGCTAGCAAGCCGACCAATCACAGAGCTTACGCCACGCGTTGTTGCGACGTGTAGTTACAATTTTTGAGAGGTGCACGTCAGTGATGGCCACGGCCACGGCGAAGGGCTATGCGTCAGCGCCGTAGCCTACGCCGGTGTTTGACGCAGAAGAATAAATCAGCCTTGACCGGATGATTGACTGCGCGACCGGCCAATCGGCCGACCCGCCCTCCTCCTTCCCCGAACCCAACCAATTTTACCGATCCACCCGCCCGCCCGCTCGCTTCCCTAAACCCGTGAAACAGTTTACAAAAAGCCGTCCAAAAAAATAAAAGCCCTCATTTTTTTTTTTAATTCCACCGCGTTTTCGGATTTCGCCGCGTTCTCACCCTGTCACGAAACTCGTTCACTTCATTTTTGGGATTCTGTTTTTGTCTTACCTGATTGCTGGAACTGCTCTTACCCAGACTCGAAAATCGCCGTGGTCGACTCCTCTCTGCATCTCGAGCCTGCCGACGTTACACGGTGAGCTGAGTGGACAAACAGGTTGCAGCGGGGAAGCCCTCCACAAGGAGGTAAGGCAAGCGCGAAAGGGAACAGCGTCACACCGCCCCGCAGCATTCGCTTGAAAAAAATAAACGCAGCCGTACGTACCCCCCGTTACGTATTCCGCTGTCTCCAGAAACGTCCGCGGGACTACGTTTTCAGAATGAGCTTAGGTTGCAATAAACACCTCGCATAAAAAGTAACTTGTTTATTGTAATTTGATGCAAAGATGATATAATACACAGATAAATACATATACATGTACATACGTTTAAATAAAAAAATCTAAACAATAAAATAACAGTTATAACAGTCTTATTAAAAGGGTCCATACTATGTTGATGTTGACTTCTTGATTCTGATTGGCTGTGTGCCGTTATTTTCAGATAAACACACAGCTACAGTAGCCCCGGCTGGTTTTGAGCGCATTACAGCTCCATATCACTACGCTGAATGATTTCAGTTATTTCACTGCTACAACAGTCAGAAAAACTCTAATATGTATAAAGTACTCACATAGTTCCCACTCAATATCAGACGGCACACTCATTGGTTGTTTTTATTTTTACATTTATACACTGTAATTACCTTACCTATCTGTGTCAACATTTCATATCATTTTCAGCCCTAAATCAATTAAGATATTCGTCTTAAATTTTCTTTTATATTCCATTTGTTAAGAAAGTGTTGTTATAAAACATTTTACAGTAATGTTTATTAATGTGTATTGACCCTGTAAACAAATAAACTAAAAAAAAAGTGTAATTTGGCAGTGAAAGCCCAGACTGCAGCTGAAATCTCTCGGTAGGTCTTCAGCAAGCCTCTGCCCTTCCTCAGTGTAAATAAAGATCAGCTGCTTCAGTTCAACATCCACATTAGCAGGAGGATGAAGATGAAGCCAGGTTGGACATTTCAGCAAGACAATGATCCAAAACACAGCCGAGGAGCATCTCAGATGCTTTCAGAGAAAGAAAAATCAAGCTGTAGAATGGCCCAGCCAATCACCTGATCCGAATCCGATTGAGAATGCAGAATGAAGCTCAGATTTGCTATATGAGACCCACAGAAGCATCAAGATTTAGACACTCTGTTGAAGTCTGTGAGAGACTCACACCTGAGCAGCGCATGAGGCTTCATTCTCCACATGAGAGCCGTCTTCAAGCTGACAGCACCAAAGAAGCCTTTATATAAAGTATTAAACACATTTCAGTAGTTCAGCGCTTTCTCCTTCTGTCATTTCACTGTTATTAAACAGAACTCATTGTTCAGATTTGTTTTGTTTTATTTTTATGTTTTATTTTTATCAAAATCTGCTTCAATTCCATGTCAACAGCTCCTTTAGAAATATTATTCCCAGGATAAAACATGCTGTGCTCAATACTGATTTTATATACGCTGTGTATAGTAATAAACTGGCAGAACTCACCTCCAGCCTCTGCACGATCTCCTTAATATCCTCCACTTGGCTGTCGGATACGGTTACAGTCACCGCTTCACCTCTTTCATAAAAGATATCCAGCGACGGTCCAGGCTGCGCTCCGGTCTCAGTCACAGCCTTCCAGCCAATCACATCGCGGCAGCTGCAGTTAAACACGACGGTGCGCGTGGATCTCTCGATGAGCACCACCAGCTCTGCAGAAACGCCCAGCAGACACGACAGACTGACCGACACACTGTTTTCTCCACCCTGGACCACAGTCACAGCCCAAACTAACGCTCCAGCACTGTGAAGCTCCGCCCCTTTCGCTCCTTTTAGCTTATCCTTGCGTTTTCCGCCTAGCGACAGCAGAGGGAATTTGGTGGAGGAGTCGATGGGTGTTGTCGTGACGTAGTTTTCTGCGAGATCCTTTAAATATTCTTGTCTCGTTCGGGTGGCCATGGAGCGAAATTTTTCAGATTTCTCAGCCGCGTTTTCGGCATTGATGGCTTTGGCGAGAAGAAAGTCACGGAAGGCTGCTGAACGTGGGAATCGAGCACCTTTCGGGAAAAGAGGACCAAACAGAGGGATGTCCTTCGAACGGGTTACTGCAACTCTGAGAAAACAAGAGAGAGATTATACAGATATGTTAAGTGCTTTAGTACAAAAGTCACTATACACTCACCGGCCACTTTATTAGGTACACCTGTACAACTACTTGTTAATGCAAATTTCTAATCAACCAATCACATGGCAGCAACTCAATGCATTTAGGCATGTAGACATGGTCAAGACGATCTACTGCAGTTTAAACTGAGCATCAGAATGGGGAAGAAAGGGGATTTAAGTGATTTTGAATGTGGCATGGTTGTTGGTGCCAGACTGGTCTACAGATAGAAAGGCAACAGTAACTCAGATTGGCATCATGGATGTGCAGCCGACAAATCTGCAGCAACTGTGTGATGCTATCATGTTAATTTGGAGCAAAATCTCTGAGGAATATTTCCAGTAGCTTGTTGAATCTATGCCATGAAGGATTAAGGCAGCTCTGAAAACAAAAGGGTCAACCTAGTACAAGTAAGGTGTACCTAATAAAGTGGCCAATAAATGTTTTACAATATGTCTCTTTTTTTTTTTTACCTACAGTAGTATTTGAGTTACTGCAACTTTGAGAAAAAGAGGAGATTACAAAAAAAGATGTTTAGAGCTTTCTTAAAACAAATCATTATATCATGTCTCTTTTTTTACCTACATTCAAGAGTTCACACTTAGATATTGTTTGACAATGATAGCAGGTTTGGCATGCTGTCCCAGGAGAAAACCCTGAGCTCGGAGATAATTGAGCCTAGGGCTCCCGCCTGGTCAATTGAGCATGTAAGGGGAGTACGAGATCAGGTAGCTCCAGAGAGCTCCAAGTAAATATTTAAAAAAGTGGACATTTGTCGCAGTATTTCCTATAATAAATACAGTTGAAACCAGACATTTACATACACTCTAAAAAAGGAACATAACCATGTTTTATTTTAGGTCTGTTAGGATTAACTAAATGATTTACATCTGCTAATCGCCAGAATAATGAGAATTTTTATTAATTTAAGTTAACACACATTTCCTTGGTGTTTTTTAGCTTTGCTTTTAAACTGTATAACTTTGGTCAAGTGTTTTGGGTCTCCTTCCACAAGCTTCTCACAATAGTTTGCAGGAGTTTTGGCCCATTCCTCCTGACAGAATTGGTGTATCTGAGTCAGATTGGTAGGCTGTCTTGCTCGCACAAGCTTTTTCAACTCTGCCCACAAATTTTCTATAGGATTGAGATCAGGGCTTTGTGATGGTGTGGAAATATAAATTTCTATCAACTAATTCCAAATGAACAATAATCTACATATAACTGAAAAGTTATGTTCTCTGGTTTTTAATTATATAATTTCATTAACATCCCAGCTAGAAGGGACATTTAACCTTTATCTTTCTGATTACAGGCTAAGCCAAAGTAATGCAAATTGTCAGTTTCACAGCATGGGGTGTCTATTGTTTTCTCTTTTCGATCAAATGGTCAGGCGGTTTCTGTCTCCAGAACATGATGAGATTAGACCTGAGAAGCAGTTTACCCTGCAGACCACAACCCTTAATTTGCATGCTTTGTTTAGCCATATCCCCTCCTCCTAAGAACACAATATAGCCATGAAATCTTTGTCTTAATTCAGACTAATTCAGACTTGTGTGAGACTTGTGAGAGATTTGTGAAAGAACTTGCAGACTGCAGACCTCTAGTAGGCTCTTGCAGACACATGAACATCTTGAAGACGCTGTATGACTGCAGATTAACCAACACGTCTCAATAAAGGAATTCTGCTTGTTCCGAGTCTCCTGGACTGGGTTCTCTCTTCTTTTCACTCATTTATTATTTTTTTTACAACAATGGCCACTCCAAAACATTCACTCTGTTGTCCTTAAAGCACATTTTCACTAATTTGGCAGTATGTTTAGGGTCATGGTCTGTTTGGAAGACACATTTGCGGCCAAGTTGTAATTTCCTGGCTGATGTCTTGAGATGTTGCTTCAGTATTTCTCCATAATGTTCTTTCTTCATGATGCCATCTATGCTGTGAAGTGGACCAGTCCCTCCTGCAGCAAAACAGCCCCACAACATGATGCTGCCGCCCCCATACTGCACAGTTGGGATGGTGTTCCTAGGCTTGTAAGCTTTCCCCTTTGTCCTCCAAATGTAACTCTGCTCATTATGGCCAAACAGTTCAATCTTAGCTCCATCAGAGCACACCATCCTTGACATCATCATCTGAGCTTTTTTAGAGGCTTAATAATCGTGTTGTATGTAAACTTGACTTTCAAGAAACAATTTCTCAAACAATATCTCTCTCATTATTCTGCTATTAAGCAGAACAAAAACACATATGATTATCCTAACTTACCTAAAAGAGAAATAGTTTAGTCACATTAACATCTGACCTTTTTTAAATGGTGATGGGCCTTTTTATACAGTGTATGTAAACCTCTGCTTTCAACTGTATATATATATATATCTTTTGGGAAAACTCTTATTTATTTTAGTTTGGTTGGAATGAAAGAAGTTTTATTATCAATAAATATTATTAGAATAGATTTTTTATATTGTCTACAAAATCAACCACTGTTGTTCAAGGATTTCTCTCATTACCGTTAGTTAAGCCTTTAAATTGCACTTTAACCTGAATACTAGTATTAAGCAAAATATATATTAAAAAATACAGTGTACTGTCATCATTATGTACTGTCATACTGTCATGTACCTGTAGTAGGTGTTTTCTGTGCAGGGCTCATGAACACGTACGATGATGAAGACGTGCTGGAAGTGTGACCGGATGGCTTTGGGGGTAAAGGGTAAAGCACCAGGCTCCTGGAAGACTATTGTGATGATATCGTTCCCTATGTGCCTCTTCCTCAGCAACTGCAAGAGAAAAAACACAGAGAGAAACTCAGATATAGGGCACACAATAAAGTTCAATTTAAAGGGCAGCTATTATTTATAAGAGGTGTAAACACAGTTGTGTGGTAAGAGTCTGTGACTTTAACCAGCTTCTAATGGTACCAATGTATTAATGTTATAGTTTATAATCACACTTGATGAAAACAGTCCGCAGAAACACTTTGATTGACATTCTCCCTTTGTATGATGTCATCAGACAGAGAAAGCACCGCCCACTAGTGACCATCTCACCCTCATTAGCATAGGACATTAGTCTTGTTTTTGAATCTGCCACTATGCTGACACATAGCTCCGCCCTCTTTAGAAAAGAGCACAATCTCATTTGCATTTAAAGCGAGTTTAATTAGGTGTTTTTTGCCACTATGCCCTATCCAAACTCGGTCCTAGAGGTCTTACTAGGCTTTCTAGAAACATTCTTGCAGGTGTGTTGAGGCAAGTTGGAGCTAAAATCTGCAGGACACCGGCCCTCCAGGACCAAGTTTGGACACCCCTGCACCATGCTGACACACAGGCACTCATAGCTCCGCCCTTTTTTGAAAAGAGCACGATCCCATTTGCATTTAAAGCGACAGTCACCAAAACTTCACAATTAGGATCAAAGCCTAAAAGGGTCCGTTTCAGAGAGTTATAAACATTATTTGAGTGATATTGTGCTCTAGACACCCTCTAGAGCAGGGGAGGGCAAAGTCTGTCCTGGGGGGCCGGTGTCCTGCACAGTTTAGCTCCAACTCTAATCAAACACACCTGCTTATACATTTTTAGTGATCTTGAAGACACTGATCAGCATTTTCAGGTGTGTTTGATTAGTGTTGGAGCTAAACTATGCAGGACACCGGCCCTCCAGGATCAAGTTTGCCCACCCCTGCTCCAGAGACATCAGAGCCTTTATTTACACCATGTAAAATGGGGCATAATACTGGTTTAACCCATGTTTTGTACATACGCCACATTTATAAGTGAGATCCAGTGCTTTATTTGATTAACAGTTGTTCAAAAATATCAATTTTTAATATTTAAAATTAACCACTAGTTACATTTAATAAAATGTATTCCTTATTGCTTAAAGGGTACCTTTATATGTTATTTAAGTGGGTCAAAAAACACTCTAAAATAAAATTTTAATCAATAAAGTGTAAGTAATAACAAATATAAATAATATTATAAATTATAAACAATTAAGTAAATAATATTTAGTTCAGTACATTCCTGTGAAGTGCATGTATATCATGTATGGTCATACACCCAAAGCGCTTCACAATCATGAGGGGGGTCTCTCCACATCACCACCAGTGTGCAGCATTCACTTGGGTGATGCGAGGGCAGCCACAGGACAACTGCGCCAGTGCTTCACCACACACCAGCTATTGGGGGAGTGGAGAGACAGTGGTGGATGGGGATGATGCGGAGGCCATGATAGGTAAGGGCCGACGGAGGGACTTTGGCCAGGACACCCGGGTTACACCTGAAGTGCCATGGGATTTTTAATGACCACAGACAGTCAAAACCTTGGTTTAACGTCTCATCCGAAAGACGGCACCCACTGTCCGTATAGTGTGTGTCCCCTTCACCTTACTGGCCCTGCTGAAAAATCCAGCTAAAACCAGCCTAGGCTGGTTGGCTGGTTTTAGCTGGTTGATCAGTCTGGTTTTAGAGGGGTTTTGGCCATTTCCAGGCTGGTTTCCAGCCATTTCCAGCCTGGTCTCAGCTGGTCAGGCTGGAAAATGACCAGCTAAATCCAGCTAAAACCAGCTTGACCAGCCTGGTTTAAGCTGGATATAGCTGGTTTTGGCTGGACTCCCAGCTTGGTTAGGCTGGTCTAAGCTGGTCATCTCCCAGCCTGACCAGCTAAGATCAGGCTGGAAATGGCTGGAAACCAGCCTGGAAGTGGCCAAACCCCTCTAAAACCAGGCTGATCAACCAGCTAAAACCAGCCAACCAGCCTAGGCTGGTTTAAGCTGGATTTTTCAGCAGGGGGGGCATTAGGACCCACACAGCCCGCAGGATGAGCGCTGGCCTTCTAACAGCAACCTAGCTTTTCCATATGGTCTCCCATCCAGGTATTGAACCCTGCTTAGCTTCAGTGAGTAACCGCTCTTGGGCTGCAGGGTGATATGGCTGTGGCACGTATTGTTTCTGCACTCTAATGGGGTGTTTTACCTGTTGTTTGTTGTTGGCTGTGTATGGAAGCATGGTGGAGACGTGAAACATGATCTCATAATCCTGGTAGCGAGTGTACAGCGAGTGTGTGCCCGTGGAGTCGGCTGTGAAACAAACACACAAACAACAATATTATCACACAACCAATCAAAATATGACACTGTCTGTTTCACGCTTCAGCGAGTTCACTCTGAGTCTCCTGTCATACGAACGGTATACCCTTTTAGTCCTTTTTTTACTTTTTTTGTTATTACAAATACTGTAAATGAATGACATAAAAGGGTGTGTCCTCATTAATCACTGTATATATGATTATAAATAACTGAATATTGTATAAATCTTACATTTAACCAATTACACTCTGCAGACCCGGTACCGGGACGTCATCGACTTTCACTTTCAGATTTAAAGGGCTAGGGTTGCACCAGATCCCCATAAGAGGTTTCGTTTAAAAGTGTAGAATCTATATTTTATGCACATATGCATCACTTTGGTTTTTATTTTACTGTATAAAAGTTATTTACACTTAAATACACAGTATTTTGAATACCCGAGTTGGGTATTGAACTGGTTCATTTTCATATTTTTCATATGACACATGTACAAGTTATAGCTCAAATGAAAGCTCTTGCCGGTGCTCATACAGTTCTAGCGTTCATTTACTGTATTATATTCACATATCAAACAGTTGCTGAGTAAATCTCGGTTTTTTCATGAAAAAAATACATTTATGATCAATAAGCAGCCCCAGATAGCACAGACAGCTGTCATCTCTACCTTATGCTGTGCGCTTCAGGGCCATTCTCCTCTGTTTTAGAGGTGATGTGCATAAGTAATCCTTTTATATGTCTGACGTGCTCCAAACACAGTGAATTATGTTTGATCAAACAAAAGAATAGTGAAATATGGAAACAATGATCGCTCCCTGTGGCTTGTACAGCACCTCTCATCAGTGGGAATACAATAACTTTAGCATAGATTATGGTGGAGACGTTTTTCTATTTTCCTATGATTACAGACATGTGCAGGAACCACCAACATTAATTACAGCACGCTAGACCACACAGAACATAAAAGGTACACTTTCACATTTGAGTTCATAAAAAAAATGATATAAATAATTTTTTTAGGTGTTTATTATAACACAGACAACATATACAGATATTTTAAACACTTTCAATAGTGTTTTATGACAATTCAAAGGGTTTTCTTTAAAATGATACCAAATTTTTGCATTTACACCTCTGCATGTGGATTTGGGAAGCTTTTAAATTTGGGTAGGCGGAAATCCCCAAATAGCAGCAGAGTTTAACTGGTTAAATGTTGAACGTGTGGAGTATGTGACCCTACTGGTGTTATTACATTCCATCCAGTTCAATTCAAAACGAATTCATTAAAAACAGAAGATTTTTTCAACACATTGATGGACATGATGTTTTTACTAGCTCATTTCTAATAACGGATTTCTTTCCTCGTTGTGTGGATGTTGTGTTTTAGACTCACTTTTGGTGTCTAGCTGAGCTCTGTATTTCTCCCAGCCCTTGAGTCTCACTCGGTCTCCCAGAAGGTCCAGGAACTCCTCGAACACAGGCCCGGCGCTCTCGTTATTGTACATGTCCTCTTCAGTGCTCTGTCCCGCTCTGCAGTACATCACACCAACCTTACGCTGGAAATTCAGCTATACACACACACACACACACACACACACATATTAAACAATTACATTACAGTCACTTCTCCAACCGAATGTCCTTCACACATTATCTCTCTTCCTCATATTTTAATTTAATCCTCAAAATGCATTTAAATCTCTAAATATTTCCTCATTTCAGGAGCTGAAGAAATATTATTTATAAAATAGTGGTTACTTAAAAATTATATTTATACAGTGTTGGGCAAGCTACTTGAAAAATGTAGTGAGCTAAGCTATTAGCTACTCTACTTAAAATGTAGCTTAACTACACTAAAGCTACACACTGGGAAATGTAGCAAGCTAAGCTAAAAGCTACTTGGCAAAAGTAGCTTAGCTACATCTAAGCTATTTTTACATTTTTATTTTTAAATCGAAGCAACTTAAATCCAAGTCAATCATATCTTAGTGATCAATGAAACTGTCAATAAACATATGAGGCAGAATAGCTCAGTTCAGTTATTTACTGTAAATAATATGCTGTACTAAACAGAAACAAACTATAGTATATAGCAGCACAAACTAAAAATCCAATAAAAGCAGGTGTTACACATTTACAATACTATAGTAATTTATAGTAAAGGGAAATATTTTGACAGAAGCATTATGCATATTGTATGTGTATATAAATTTACAACTCTTCATTAATAAATTACACTACATAATGCAGTCATTTATAGAAGTACTTACTATAAATTACTAAAGTATTTTTGAGCACAGCATCAGAAATTAAGTTATTGCATCTTAACATGTACTTCTTGAGGTATGGTCACGAAAAATCCTACTTCAGTTCAGAAATAACTCCTCTCCCCCAGTCATCTTTCCATCAAGCAAGTTTCTTGTGTTAGCCTAATTTGGTTGGCGACGTCACCGACCAGAGGTGGCAGTAACGCACCAAAAAGTTTGTTGTCAACCACCGTAAAACAGGAAGAAGAAGAAATCATCATGCTCGCTATCATATGGATTTACTTTCATCAGCCAAACACCGGCCTCACAGCTCTGTGAATGTCGGTGCCATCTCTTATTGATCCGCGATTGGTAAATGTAGCATGTGGATGCTACTGCGCTACTTGACTAATAAAATAGCTTCGCTACTGAAAAGCTATTTGAATTAGAAGTAGCGACGCTACAGCCACGCTACTGAGAAATGTAGCTAAGCTAGTAGCGTCACTACTTGTAGCGACGTTACTGCCCAACACTGTATGTATATATATATATATATATATATATATATATATATATATATATATATATATATATATATATATATATATATATATATATATAATATATATATATATATATATATATATATATATATATATATATATATATATATATATATATATATATATATATATATATGCTAGTTACATGTAACGGAGTTACATAGTTTAATTACAAAATAAAAGTAACGGTAATTTGTTACAGTTACTGAGAAAACAGTGTAACGTTAATTAAATTACAGTAACTTATAAAAATGTAAACGATTACTAATGGGGTTACATCTAAATATTTCTTTAAAAATCTGGGATCTGTGGAATAATATTAATCTGTTGCTTTGCCTGTTTTTGATATGCACGATGCCTTCTGCTAAGGCCATTTATTAAAGCGCTGCTATTCAGCTTGAACTACATTTCTCTTTAGCGTGGCGGTAACGTCGCTACTTTCTTAATCAAATACCTTTTCAGTAGCAAAGCTATTTCACTGCAAAAAATGCTTTTCTTGCTTAGATTTTTTTGTTTTGTTTCTAGTCCAAATATCTCAAAATTCCTAAATTAAGAAGAATTTTCTAAACAAGCAAAACATAATGTCTTGTTTTGAGAAGTAATATGTCAATATTATGTGAGTTTTTTCTTAAAATAAGCAAAATAATCTGCCAATGGGGTGAGCAAATGAATCTTACGTCAAAAGAAAAAACAAGATTAATTTTATTTCTTCATTTCTCAAAACAAGACAATATGTTTTGCTTGTTTAGAAAATGCTTCTTGATATAAGAATTTTTAGATAATTAGACTAGAAACAAGACAAAAAAATCTAAGCAAGAAAAGCATTTTTTGCCGTGTTTTTAGTCAAGTATCGCAGTAGCGTCCACATGCTACATTTAACGATTGCAGATCAGTAAGTGACGTCACCAACATTCACAGAGCTGTGTGGCCGGTGTTTAGCCAATAAAAGTAAAGCATGACAAGTTCTTCTTTGTCCTGTTTTACGGTGGTCGACAACAAACTTTATGATGCGTTACTGCCACCTCTCGCTCTGGTTGGTGATGTCCCCACGTCCCCATGACTGAGAGAGAGGAGGTCTATATATATATATATATATATATATATATATATATATATATATATATATATATACATACACAATATATATATACAATATATATATACAATTGTATATATATATATATATATATATATACAAACTTTGTTTGTAAAAAATCTAATAAATAAATCTTTAAAAAAAAAGGAATCGTAACATAATCAAAAAGTAATCAGATGTAATCCGTTACTTTACTTTTATCAAGTAATCAAAAAGCTACACTACTTATTGCTTTTTAAATAGGGTAATTTGTAATCTGTAATTTATTACATTTCCTAAGTAACCTTCCCAACACTGTGTATATATATATATATATATATATATATATATATATATATATATATATATATATATATATATATATATATATATATATATATATATATATATATATATATTGATGATAATAATAGGAATAATAATAATGATGATGATGATGATGATAAAATTATTATTATTATTATTATTACTATGCATATTTTGAGGGTCCGACTGTTTTTATGCATCTCTTTTTCTTATTGAGCACATCTGGAGTAAGATGGAGGAGGCGTTGAAGATGAACACAAAGACTCTTGATGAGCTCTGGGAGTAGCAGGAACACTTTCTTCTTCATTCCAGATGACTTTATTAATCAGTGATGTGAGTCATGTCAGAGATGTATGGATGCAGTCCTCCAAGCTCATGATGGAGTCAGACACAATATTCATTCTGTCTCCACTGCAGCAGGACTTTATATTCTATACTGGACATTATTTCTGTTCAGTGATGAGACTTTAGTCTAAGCAGAGTCAGACCTTACTGTCCTAATCACATCAGTCAACATCAAGACATGATCAGATTTTATTGTGCTCAAATAAGCAAAATCTAGAGGCCTTTGCCTTTCATTTGAGCCACTTCTAATACCAAATGATCAACTAGAAGTCAACTTATTATTTGTTTTTCTTAAACTTGGATAGGATTGTTTTTTATTAAAAAAACAAACTGTGCATAATTAAAAAGTTAAGCTTTTTAAAAGTAAAATCAACTTTACTTACTGGTTTACTTACTGTTTTAAAGTAAAGTAACTAATGGCTTTTTAAAGTGTAGCTGTGTGGAGTGTGAGCTCTCGTACCCCCTGCTCGTCCAGCTTCAGCAGTGTGTCTCTGACTTTGGGAGATGTGGAGGCCAGTCTGAGGCAATGCAGGTTCAGATCGGGCAGAATGAACTCCAGCAGTCTCTTGGGGGAAAGGCCGCGTGGCGTCGTGTGTCGCGCAGCAGAGGGAACAGACTCCTCCAGGATCGAGCCGCGCAGCGTCTTCAGCTGCACAACAAACACACACTCCATTACCCTTGATGGTAAAAGTGCACCTATTATGCAATTTAAAAAAAATTAAATCATCATAATCATTATAAGGGATTTAAACACAGTCGTGTGGCAGTAGTGTGCGAATATAACCAGCTTCTAATGGTACAAACACTTTGATCGACATTCTCCCTTTGTATGATGTCATCAGAGGGGAAAGCCCTGCCCACTAGTGACCATCTCTCCCTCATTAGCATAGGACGTTAGTCTTGTTTTTGAATCTGCCACTATGCTGACACACAGGCACTCATAGCTCCGCCCTTTTTTTTAAAAGAGCACAATCTCATTTGCATTTAAAGCGACAGTGACCAAAACGCCACAATTAGGATCAAAGCCCAACAGGGTTATCTGTGTGCTATTTTGAGCTGAAACTTCACACACACATACTCTAGGGACATCTGAGATTAATTTTGGATCTTGTAAAAACAGTTCACAATAGTTTTATGCCATATTCCAGCGATAGTGGGAATTGTTACTACACTTAAGTGCCACTTGATGCCACTAATCTTGAATAAATTCTGCATATTTTTTACATATATTTGCTGTACCTAGTACTCGGTATGATTATAATTGTCATGTTTGAAGAGATTACCATCAATAACAAAAATAGGAGCAGTTTTGTTTTTATTTATTTTTATTTATTTATTTATTTGTTTGTTTGTTGTTTGCGTTTAGTTTTTATTATATATATATATATATATATATATATATATATATATATATATATATATATATATATATATATATATATATATATATATATATATATATATATATATATATATATATATATATATATATATATATATTTATATATATATATCCTCATATTTTGTATAATTTGTATATGCAACAAGGTTATTATTGTTGTAAAATTTTTGTAAAATGTTGTATTTCAATGTACATAAACTGAAAACAAATAATAAAAATATTATGGAAAAAAAATTCTGCATATTGATGTGTGAGAGAATGTCTTGAATTTACTTCGGTGGTCCTGAAAATGATCCTGTAGTTGTACTGGGACCCACTTGATCCCTCTTTTTCCTCCCTGCGGAAACTAACAGCCACCGGCCCCAAGCGATCATCCATGCCGAAGAAGTTCTGATGATCTGGCATAAAAGAGGGAAGAGTTTAACCACACGCAAACACACAACACAATGCTAAAAGAAAAGCATCATCAGAATATTGAGGAACTGTGATTGTGCAACATTTGACAGCTCGTTTCTGTTATAAATGAGCATGAATGAGTAAAGGTGTTTGGTAGTTTTAAGAGTGAGAACTGCATGGCAAACCTTAAAGTATTTGCTGATAGGCCTGTCACAATATTCAATATACAGACTTATCGCACAACACATGGACATGAGCTCATTTATAATGATGCAATATACAACTCAGCGGCCACTTTATTAGGTACTGTCCAACTGCTTGTTAATTCAAATTTCTAATCAGCCAATAACATGGCAGCAACTCAATGTATTTAGACATGCAGACGTGGTCAAGACGATCTGCTGCAGTTCAAACTGAGGAAGAAAGGGGGATTTGAGTGACTTCGAATGTGCCATGGTTGCTGGTGTCAGACGGGCTGGTCTGATTAGTTCAGAAACTGCTGATCTACTAAGAATTTCACGCACAGCCATCTCTAGGGTTTACAGAGAATGATTTGAGGAAATATCCAGTGAGCGGCAGTTCTGTGGGCGCAAATACCTTGTTGATGTCAGAGGAGAATGGCCAGACTGGTTCCAGCTGATAGAAAGGCAACAGTAACTCAAATAAGCACTCGTTACAACCGAGCTCTGCAGAAGAGCATCTCTGAACACACAACACGTCCAACCTTGAGGCGGATGGACTACAGCAGCAGAAGACCACACCGGGTGCCGCTCCTGTCAGCTAAGAACAGGAAACTGAGGCTACAATTCACACAGGCTCACCAAAACTGGACAATAGAAGATTGGAGAAACGTTGCCTGCTCTGATGAGTCTCCATTTCTGCTGACACATTCGGATGCTCGGGTCAGAATTTGGCATCAACAATATGAAAGCATGGATCATCCTGCCTTGTATCAGCAGTTCAGGCTGGTGGTGATCGTGGTGTAATGGTGTGGGGGGAGATTTTTTTGGACCCATTAGTACCAATTGAGCATCAACGCCACAGCCTACCTGAGTATTGCTGCTGACCATGTCCATCCCTTTATGACCCCAGTGTCTCCATCTTCTGATGGCTAATTCCAGCAGGATTACGCACCATGTCATAAAGCGTGAATCATCTCAGACTGGTTTCTTGAACATGACAATGAGTTCACTGTACTGTGGCCTCCACAGTCAGCAGATCTCAATCTAATAGAGCAGCTTTGGGATGTGGTGGAACTGGAGATTCACATCATGGATGTGCAGCCGACAAATCTGCAGCAACTGTGTGATGCTATCATGTCAATATAGAGCAAAATCTCTGAGGAATATTTCCAGCATCTTGTTGAATCTCTGCCACGAAGCATTAAGGCAGTTCTGAAGGCAAAAGAGGGTCCAACCCGGTACTTGTAAGGTGTACCTAATAAAGTGGCCAGTGAGTGTGTATTGCCCATTCATAAAATATACTGCAATAATATTATTGGTATTTTTTAGGGATTTATATTGCATTACCAAGACGGATTGAGCTATGTGCTTGTGTTGTGCGATAAGTCCATATATTGACTTTGCGACAGGCCTACAGTATGTGATTGTTAAAGCTATATTGTGAACATATTGTGATTTATATTTGCGCACTACAGTTTCCACAATGCTATCCTTGCATGTGATTAGACAGAAATACTGATAATACTCTGAAGTGCAGAATGAGTCATCAAAACTGCTGATCTGTTCTCGCCACAGTTTGAGAGACACTGCGGTAAAGTGTACAATTCTCTATATGCCTAAAAATATATGTGTTTAAGAGCTATTCTTGAATTATACTTAATGCAATACCACTTCTGCATGCACCAGGAAACCAAACTGGGGCAGTTTTTTGTAAAAACCATTAAAAAAGTATTATTAGAGGAGGACGAGCAGCTTTAATCACATGTAAATGACAGCACCGCGTGCATCTACAGCAGACACGAAAGTGTATCTTAACTTAAAGGCCACCTATTATGCAAAAATGCCCTTTTAATGGGTTTTAATACACTTGTGTGGCAACATTGTTTAAATCTAGCCAGCCTTTATTGGTAACATTTATTAATTATTTTCGCACTTGATAAATTTAGTCTGCAGAAACACTTTGATTGACATTCTCCCTTTGTATGATGTCATCAGAGGGGGAAAGCCCCGCCCACTAGTGACCATCTCTGCCTCATTATCATAGGTTGTCTTGTTTTCGAATCTGCCACTATGCTGACACACAGGCATTTGTAGCTCCGCCCTCTTAAAAAAAATTATAAGACAGTCACCAAAATGACACAATTAGCATCAGGACTTTTCAGTATTGTTAATTCTTGCAGTCCAGACACTAGTCCTGTCTTGTCTCGTATGTTGTGCTTGGCTAGAGTTTTCTCAGGTCAGGTACTCATATTTACAGTCATTGTCTGTCTTCATCTTTGTATGAGCACTGTCTTGGTCGTGCCGTGTTCAGGATGCGCGCTCTCATTCTGGTGTGTGTTGATTTTTCACAGCATGGTGTTTATTCTCAGCGCTCCAGCCTAGTTGGTTTTGCTTTCTTAATTTAAATAATAATAAATTATGCAGATTTTAAATAATAATAATAATAATAATAAATTATGATAATTTTAAATAAAAATAATAATAACAATAAGAATAATAAAATGTTGCATATTTTAAATATGCTAATAAATTATGCATATTTTAAAATAATAATAAAATTATCCATACCTTAAATAATAATAATAATAATAATATAATTATGCATATTTTAAATAATAACAACAACAAATTATGCCTATTTAAAAAAATAAAATAAAATAAATATTAATAATAATAATAATAAATTATGCCTATTTAAATAATAACAACAAAATTATGCATATTTTAAATAATAATAATAATAAATTATGCCTATTTAAATAATAACAATAAAATTATGCATATTTTTACATAATAATAAAATTATGCATACTTTAAATAATAATAATAATAATACATTTATGCATGTTTAAATAATAAAAATAATAACAAATTATGCATATTTTTAAACATAATAATAATAATAACAAAATTATCTATATTTAAATAATAATAAAATTATGAATATTTTTAATAATAATAATAATAATACAATTATGCATACTTTAAATAATAATAATAATAATAATAATAATAATAATAATAATAATAAATGTATGCATGTTTAAATATTAATAATAACAAATTATGCATATTTTTAAAAATAATAATAATAGCAAAATTATCCATATCTTAAATAATAATAATAAAATTATGCATATTTTAAATAATAATAATAATTATAATAATAATAATAATAAAATGAGGTGTATTTTAAATAATAATAATAATAATATTAATTTAGCATATTTTAAATAATAATAATAATAATAATAATAATAATGATAATAATAATAATAATAACTATGATTATTATTATTATTTGAAAGCTTTTGCAAAGTTTTGTTTCCTAACTAAAAACAGTTTTTTTAGCATCTCTTTTGGGCCAAAACAGACCCGAATGTGACTACAGAAGCTCTTCTTCAGTAACTCTCCAACTCAATCCAGCATCAGTCCATCAGTTTTGCGGAGTGTGAGCTCTCGTACCCCCTGCTCGTCCAGCTTCAGCAGTGTGTCTCTGAAGTCTAGTTGTTTTTGCTTTCTGGGATCGGAGCATGCATGTCGCATGTGTGAGTGCATGGTAAGTGTTTTTATCGTGTACTTGTGTCTTGCGTTGTGTAAGCTTCGTGTTTACATTGTGGCCATATGCTGTAGTGGTTTGTTTCACTTAAATACGCGGTTAATGCGTTCTCTCATTGGCTGTGAGTTCTACTTCTGTTTTCTTGTGAGCACATGACTTGTGTTGTCTCTTTGTGTCATGTGCTCTTCGGTCTAATGTCTAGTCCCTCCCTTCAAGTTAACCCATTATTTGTTTATTCAGTTCACCTGTTTGTTTGGTAATTTTTTCTCTTTATAGTTCCCTCTTGTCTGCTGTCCTGTGCCAGTTCATCATATGTCGTATCCAGCTCTGAACAGTGTCCTGTTTTGTCCAACGCTGATCCTTGCCAGCCCTTCCCAGTCAAGATTGTTTGTTCATTTATTTGTTAATGTTTTCCCCACTCTGCTTGTTTTTGTTGCCTTTCTGTTTTATTTTTATAGTTAATAAATATACATTTTAGTTCTGCAATTAAGTCCTCGTCCTTTCCCAAACTCAACCGTGACACAAAACCTAAGTGGGTCAGTTTCGAAGAGTTCTAAAACATTATCTGTCTTATACTGAGCTGAAGCTTCACACACACGCTCTATCAGAGACTTAGTGTACATCTTGTAAAAAGGAGCATAACAGGTGCCCTTTAATAACCATATCCCTTGCCTCGTGTTATTTTACTCCCCAAAACACAGAAGTTGAACGTAGGGACTTGCAGGCTTATTATTGCGCTCTGTTGTTGATTATGAATGGTGATTGTTGCGCCATCTGTTGTTCTGCAGTGGGTGAATTAGCATTTGTTCAGCACAACACATATTCGGTGTTAAAACACCATTTGAATGTCATCCGCTAAACTTTTGTTGCATCACTTTTGATGTGAGAGGGCCTTTACAATCAGAACATTTGGTCTTAGATGATGAATAAATAAAGATGAGCATGAAGAAGGTGTACAATAAGAGACTGCAATGCAACAACAGACAGTATAGTCCCTTTCACACATACAGACCTTTCCGGAAAATTACCGGCAATTTTCCTGAAAGCTTGTATGTGTGAACAGGCCCTTTTTGAAAATACCGGTAAATTCGTTCTGGCTGTTTTCCGGAAAGAGAAGTTGTAACATTACCGGCAATTTGCCGGAATGCTGCGCTGTGTGAATGCAGAAGGAAGATTGCCGGAAAGAGCGCGTGCACGTCTAGAACGTGCTGACGTGAGACGTCTGCTTTAGCCAATCAGAACAGTCAGACGCATTTACGTCCGCGCGGTTTATGAGAATAAAAGCCTTTGAATATTTTTCCAGACACCTTTAGCTGCTAGAAGTTAGTCAGATCACGTTTATATGTTCTTCTTAATGCCAATTGTGTAATTAATCATCGATGAGATGCTTATGATAAGCCGTTGTTTGTTTACCTTCAAGCTTTGCGTGTGCCCGTGAGCGCCCATAGCGCCAGCACACACACATATCAAGTACATCTCGACATGTGAAAGTGTTTCTCTCTATGTTTTCATTAGAGTTGTACTCAATACTGATCCATCCGAACAGTTTGTAATGTAGTCAAATGTTTACAAACACAAGCGCAGCCGTTTAGGGCTCATTTCTGTTGAATGATGTCAGAATTTACCGCTATTTTGGAATGGATGTGTGAATGCTCTTTTCCGGAAAAATTCCGTAACGTCCTCGCCTGTGTGAACAGCGCTTTTTTGAATATACCGGTAAAGTCGTTCCGGAAATTTTCCGGATATTTACCGGTATCACTGTGTGAAAGGGGCTACTGTTTCAACACTGTTAGTAAAAATTGCACCTTTAGGGGAAAAACAGCTTGACAATAGGACTTAAAAGGAAATGTAGTGTCTTATATTTGCCTAATATGTGCATAATAGTTTCCCTGAAATGCTTTACCACCCAGAGCAGTTTGTATGTGAGATGTTATGCATTAGTAGTCTATAAGGTATTGATATCAACCTGATAGGATATATTAGGTATAAAGTGTTCCTTTAGGGAGCATATTATCTTGGAGCATTATCTCTTCCTCCCAAAATATAAAAAAAATAAACACGAGAGTGTGTTTTAAGCTATAGAGCAGCAGTTCCCAACAGGGGGGTCGCCGCCCACAAGGGGGCCTCAGCAAGCTTTGTGGGGGGTCATATCATATTTAAAAAAAATCTCAGCAGTGGACAATTAGGAGAATGATCATGTTGCCTTAGTTAATTTTATCCCCTAGCTCAGTGGTTCTATGGATCAATCGGTACCGGCCGCACGATAAATCATTAATTATTTCCGTTTTATTAATCTGAGTCTGAACGATTTATTTTGAAAAGTATTTTATTTTGATAAATGACTGTATTCTCTCGCTTACATCGCGGTCACTTGAGCGCCCAAATTTAACCCACAAGCAGATAAATGAGTAAGAAACAGACGTCTTTAGAAAGTTTCTTTAAAAGGGACCCTGTGAACCACCATGGCTGTGCAAGAAGATCAACTGATGGAGATCACAAATGACGGTGGCCTTTTAGGGGCCGTTCGCATATCGCGTATTTCCAATGGAGGTGCACAGCTTGCGCTCACATGCGGCGTGACACGCTCGCACCAATGAACCCCGGGCCGAGAGTGCACCGCATGTCACGTGACAAGAATTGACTAATCAGCTTCAGCTTGTATGGAATATTCACATTTCGGTAAGACGCGAATATACATCCTGTGGCACGATACGCGCGAATAACGCGATTCGATGTAATAAAGCGGCTCGAGTTGAGCGTTTTACGCGCATAGTGCGTGTTTCGATCGTAATTTTCGAGTTCGAAAATCTGAACTTCAGCGGACATTTGCTCTGCGTTAACCAATCAGGAGCTCGCTCTTGTGGGGGCGTGATTAACACGTAGCGCCTGTTGTTGGTGTCCAGAGGGAAAATCCTCCAACAGTTCATCAAACTGGGTTCGGCTCAGTCAGAAGCACCGCTGAAAGCTTCCATCATCCAGGTTAAGTTTCTGGAGGAGTTTATGAGCTCACAGAGCAGGGTGCACCTCTGAAAGGATCTAGTGGACTTAAACACGGCTCCAAACGAATCTACGCTAATTTTCAGCCTTCATAAAGCACATAAACACAGTTACTTTCTCTATAAAATCCATGTTAGTCATTTAGCTACGAAGTTACAGTCACCGGGCAGACAGAAGCCCTGCCCATCATACAAATCCATGTCTGTTCCGAAGTTAATTTGACTCGTGAATGAAGTGGGATTTGACCCGCAAAAGAATCGAATAATGTCAAATTGTTTACGCAGCTATTTACGAGTGAAAAGCGCAATTTAACTGTGCGTTTCACGTCTGGTGTGACCACAGCATAAAACAGCGCTGATTAGCCATTGTGTTCATCTGCTAAACAGAATTGACTGTGATTGAAGGTCATCAGTTTACTGCTCTTCATCAAGTGTAAACACAGATACAAAGCCGCGTAGATCAGTGGATCCATCAGCGGATTGCTCATATGTCAGCTCATAGACAGACCATCTGATCGGTGCAACTTTGAAACACTCCAGTGTCCCTGTATCTCTAAAGAGTGATGAACTGATTAAGGACGTAAACCATGAACAATCAGCTGTGTTTAACAATGTGCTCAACAGCGCATAAAAGTTAGCAGGAAATGGACGTTCAGTACTGATCGGTAGAGAAATTCAGTATAGTAACACACACATACACTCACCTTTCATATAGAAGTACTTGTGATAGTAGCGCGCCCCCAGGTCAGCATGCTCTATAAAGTAGTTGCTCTTGCCCTGGGGCTGGACGTGGCTCTCCCGCGGCTCCTCCAGCACGGACACGGCATCATTGGGGCTCTGAAAGCTCCTCCACCTGTACCTGCCGGGCCGCGGCAGCCCGAGCCCCACGCTCTCCTCTCCACCCATCTCATTCCTGAAGTGCGGACAGCTGAGCAGGAGGTCGTTATCATTCCCGTCTCCTTCATCCAGCAAAGACTGCTCGACGTCGTCAGATCCAGCCCCGCCGCCTATACTTCCACCACATCCACCCTGAGAAACTGAAGATGGTGTTGATTGCGCAAGCGGACGGAGTTGTGAGGCTGCGGATGCACCGGATGTTATGTTTTTCTTGCGACCAATACTATCCCGATTAGTGGCAGCCTCGGAGAGATCAAAAAGTATGCTCTGGACGTCATAGTGTGCAAAATTGCGCACCCATGCACCGCCCGATACACCTTGATCACATGAAAACTGATGCGCTTGAGGAGGCGACGGTTTCGATTTCTTCCCGAGACCCTCCGGTTTGGGGGGTTTGGCTGGTTTTGAGTTTGCATCTACAGCAGGAGGATTGAGCGATTGAAAAAACCCGTCCACTTCTGGAGGCGCCTCCTGAAGGCCCAGCAGCACGAACGGATCTCTGAAGCGCAGTGCATTGGGACTGAGGGCACCTTCTGCAGTGGGATCCACTGATTGAGTTTGTCTTTCTAGTGAGGAGAGGCTGCCGTATTCTCGGTGCAAGTACTCGCCCTGAGCGGAAGTCCCAGTTTTGTCGACCCGTAGGAGTTTTCTCCCGACCTGCCCCGTGGAGTCCAGATCCCCCAGGGTGACGTCGCTGTTGCTGCGCTGCATTATGTGTCCTCGGCCTGCTGTCCTCAGATTGAGTGCAGATTCAGTGCTGGGTGTGCCCTCGGTGTTTGTGCCGTCTCCGTCTCTCCTGGGTGGCCATTCTGCCAGCACTCGGGTCCGCACGCTGCCGCCGTCCTGCTTGGAGTCAAAGTTGACTCTGGTGAGCGGCGGGCGAGGGCTCTGCCTGCGGAACTTGCGGATGAACAGATCGTCCGACTGCATGATGTCCTGCTGATTTGAAAGATGTAGGAAGCTCTTGTGTTTTTTCTTAGTCTGCCCAGCAAATCACTGCATCTGTGTGAATAAGGGAACATTTATTGAGAAATTAGGCAGTCATGGTGATAGCTATACATTTAGAGAACTAAAAAAATTGTGTATATATATATATACAGATGAAGTCAAAATGATCTGTTTTCAAATACTTCCCAAATGATGTAAAGCAGATTCAGGAAATTTTCACAGTATTTCCTTTAATATTGTTTCTCCTGGAGAAAGTCTTATTTGTTTTATTTCGGCTAGATTAAAAGCAATTTTTAATTGTTTTAATCCCATTTTAACCCTTAAAGACCGGAGACAGCCCCCCTGCTGCTAAAAATAAGTATGGTTCTTAAATGTTTAATAACTTTTAATCCGCTCATCCGATCTGTACAATTCAAAGCATAGGTTTCGCTTTCTGGACCAACAATCAGCTTTTTGAACAACCCGGAACGAGAGATAGGCTGTACATTTAGACACGGCCAAATAAATAGCAAAAAAAAAAAGTTTTGCATGAAATAATCCATATACTAAGTACTTGTGCATGCACAACAGCACAAAAACATGACAAAACAGTGAAACAGCAAAGACGAAGTGCTGCTCTTGCTGTTTTCAAAAGACGCAAATGACAGTGCGGCTGTTTGTCTGCAATGCAAGTTGGGAAGCAGCAGGGTCAACACCATGTCCATGCTGGCACATAAGACCTAAGGATGGTCCATATTGAATCTAGTTTAGTTATGTAACTATTTATAGTATAGTAAATATTTATATCTTTTTTATATAAATATAATATTTTTTACTGAGGATTTGCACCATGTTATTTGGACTTTGACGCATTATTTCTTATTTTCTTATTTTTTATTTGTTCATTGTAAGTAGTGATGTTTATGGTAACTGAAAATATATTTTTTGTAAAAAGTTAAATTTGCTTCACTGTTCTGTTATTTTGTAACATTTTTTTCTGTTTAGTTCATTCCCAGAACTTTTGGGAAAATACATTGTCAGTAAATAAATGCATTTTTTTTTCCTATTGAAAAACGCCTTGGAATAACATTGAAATAAATTGCTATAACTTGCTAAGGGAATGGTGGATGTGGACAAAATTTATTTTGGAAGTATAAAACATCATAGCATGTATTTCTAAAGAAAACTTCATAAGGTTTTGTTTGTAATAACTAGAAAATGCCACTTTTTTAAAAACCGTTTCTGGAATATTTTCTGTCTGTTCATATGTTTTTGGACCAAAAATATTTTAGACTGGACCTTTAAATGATACAAATTAAAACTTCAGGTTCTCCTGTTTAAAATAATATATGACACTTGAGGCTGACTGCTAAAATAAAACTGCTTTAAAAAAAAATAATAATATAGGCTCATTAGGTGCCCACAAAATACCTCTAAGTCTTTAAGGGTTAAGATCAATATTAAACAACCCAGGCTCATTCTGTAAACGTATTCCCGCGGACGTTTCTGGAGACCGCGAATTATGTAGCCGGAGGTACGTTTGGCTGCATGTCATTTTCTAAGCGAACGCTAGGGGGTGGTATGACCCCGTTCCTTTTGGCGCTTACCGGCTGACCGCTTACCTCCGTGTGGAGGGCGTTCCCGCCGCAACCAGTTAGTCCAGTTAACTTGTCATGTACGTCGGCGGCCTTGACACGCAGAGAGGAGTTGACAAAGATGACGACAACCGGATTCGTGGCCAGGAAAGAGCAGTTCCAGAATTAAGGAAAGACAAAAACAGAATCCAAAAAATAAAAAGAATGAGTGAATAACAGGGTGAGAATGAGGTAAATCAGACGAGGGCTTTTCTTTTTCTGGAAGCCTTTTGTAAATCGGTTGGGTTTAAAGGAGGTAGTGGGTTGGCGGGTCAATCTGTAAAATTGGTTGGGTTTAGGGAAGGAGAAGAGTGGGTTGGTCGATTGGCCGGTCGCCCAGTCAATCATTCAGTCGATCGACAGCGGCTTCTAGTGGGTTTACGCAAGAACAGCGTGAGCGCGAATGGCAATCGCGAGAGACATTTGAAATGCGAAAAAGCACACACAGCGATCTCTTTCAAAAAAAAAAAAAAACGACAAAAATACGTTCCTTCTGGGATGTATTTCACGCTCTCCAGAAATGTCCACGGGACTACTGTTTTCAGAATGAGCCTGGGTTGATATTATTAGCTCCCTTAAGCTATATTTGTTTTAGATTGACTCCAGAACAAACCACTGTTATACAATGACTTGCCTAATTACCATAACTTTACCCTAATTAACCTAGTGAAGCCTTTAAATGTCTCTTTAAGCTGAATACTAATGTCTTGAGAAATATCTAGTCAAATATTATGTGCTGTCATCATGACAAAGAGAAAAGAAACCAGTTATTAGAAATGAGTTATTCAAACTATTATGATTAGAAATATGTTGACAAAAATATAGTGTTTAAATGTTAAGTAATACTGTAAAATGTTTACTCTAACTAGATTTCTTGTTCAACTCTAACTAGATTTGAAGAATTAGGAGTTTCATTTATATTCTATATTGCTTAATCATAGATTTATAGGTTTGAGTCAAGTAATTAAATTACAACCAGCAGGTCTTCTTAATGCACTAGCTTTCTCTTCTTTGTTGGCCCGAAGGCTTATACTTCTGCAGTGGAAGTCAACTAAACCACAAACACACACTAAATGGGTAGAAAATGTCATATTTTACATATGGGCCATACCTACTATGGGCCAGTAGGGCCTTCTGCACCTGCTGGTAGGTTCTGAAGACTCTTATTATCCATTCATATGGTTAGTCAGCTATAGATCACATACGGCTGCAGCCGAAAGTTAACAAGAAATATTTATGTTATTTATTAAACTTCCCATTAATTTGACGTCTACCCTTTTCCCAGTGATGGGCCTGGAAGGGCACCCGCTGCGTTAAACATATGCTGGATAAGTTGGCGGTTCATTCCACTGTGGTGACCCCAGATTAATAAAGGGACTAAGTTGAAAAGAAAGTGAATGAATGAATGAATGAACGTAAACCCCTACCCCAACCCTAAACCCAACCATCACGGTAATGTAGAAACAGATCTGGCTCTGGAGTCTTCTCTATTAATAAAGCTGATTAACCATATAGATGGATGATAACAGCCTTCTGAGCCTACCAGGCCCCTACTGTCCCATATCTATCAGCTGATAACCACTGATAATGCCCATTTTATCGAGTGACAACATTTTGAACGTGCTGCAACACTATTTTTCTGTAAGGAGGACAGTAAATACAAACAAACACTCATTCCTGATTTATCTGGGGTTGCCGCAGATGAATGAACCGCCAACTATTCCAGCATATGTTTTATGCAGCGGATGCCCAGTACTGGGAATCACCAATACACTCTCATTCACACACACACTCATACACTACGGCCAATTTAGTTCATCCAATTCCCCTACAGCGCATGTGTTTGGACTGTGGGGGAAACCGGAGCACCCGGATTAAACCCACGCCAACACGGGGAGAATGAACAAACAAACAAACAAACGTACCCAACACTGGTCAGCAGTTCTGGAGGGAATACGAATGTCGATGCACACAAATGTTTCTGTTCTAGCCATGAACACTAAGATTCTCCAGCACTGCCAGCAGAGCTCCGTCCCACAGCTTCCTCATTAACAGAAATCTTCAGGAGTGCAGAGCTGAAATGAAAGCCGCAGCGGCTCCAGAGATGAGTCCAGTCTCTCGTTAAGCATCTTCGATTATAAAACGCAACAGTGCTCTCGTCATAATGTCAAAGGCCGAACCCCAGCAGGCAGATTGTATGTGGATTGGCTGACGTCTGGTTTACTGTGAGTCAGGTACACCTCTTATTGACTCTCCGTTCATGGCCAACCACAAACCCTGCGTCCTCAGAGACCACGGCTGCATCCTCCGCTGGATTCCTGAAACACAATGACAAATAGACTATTATTAGCTTGTGCATAATAATAGGGGTTACATAAATAGCGTTTTTGGTGAATGGCGTTATAGTTTCTGTCGTGGGTGGTGCATTAATTCTGATGTGCCATTTATAGGCACTGTAGTACAGTATATGCGGCCATGGAGCACAAAACCTCTTTTTTTTTCACAGGTATATTTTTAGCAAAAGCAAAAAATACATGGTGGCACGGTGGATTAGCAAGACGGTTGCTGGTTTGAGTCCCGGCTGGGCCAGTTTGTATTTCTATGTGGAGTTCAGCAAATGAAACCCGTCCTCACTAGTCAAGTCAAGTCAAGTCAACTTTATTGTCAATCAAACTATGCAACAGCACATTACACAGCAGACTGAAATTGCGTTTCTCCCATACTCCAATGTGCAATTTAAAAACAAAAATATGACACACACTAGACATAAACTAAACATTTAACTAATATAGTACAAGATAAATTGAATAAATAGACAATAATAAACTGTGAACAATTACCATATATCCTATTGTTCCAGAATATGACCAAGTTGAGGTATTTATTGTAGTGCAATTAGGTGCAGTATGGCAAAAGTCCAAAGTGCAAAGTAGCAGCTTAGAGGTAGTGAATTTTGTAAACATGTTACACGTGCAAGGAATATTAACATAAAAACAATACAATATTTAACATAAAAACAATACAATATTTATTTTGGTAGCTTTAATAAGCATTAATGTGTTATGTGAGAAAATGACTTGAACTGAATGATGTATCTTCATTTGTATGGTCTTTAATCATTTTCAAATATTTCCCAAATGATCTTAACAGATTCATGAAATTTTCACAGTATTTCCGATAATATTTGTTCTTCTGGAGAAAGTTTTATTTGTTTTATTTCAGCTAGAATAAAAGCAGTTTTTAATTTATATAAACCATTTTAAGGTCAATATTATATACCACTTTTTACAAACCGATACAAGTACGAGTTCTTTCATTTGTGTACTCGCAGATACCGAGTACCGATTCCGATACTTCTTAGATTTGGTTTTAATGAAAGTGCAACTAATTTCAACCCGTAGCCCGTTGAAAACGTAGCCCCGCGGACATTTCTGGAGACCGCGATATGCGTGGCCGTAGGTACGTATGGCTACATTTCGTTTTTTCAAGCGAACGCTACGGTGCGGTGTGACGTCGCTCCTCTTCTTCGCACTCGCCGGCTCACCTCCATGTGGAGGGCTTTCCCGCCGCAACCAGCTTGTCCGGTTACGTCGGCGGAGTGGAGG
Organism: Danio rerio; assembly: GCF_052040795.2. Taxonomy (NCBI): domain Eukaryota; kingdom Metazoa; phylum Chordata; class Actinopteri; order Cypriniformes; family Danionidae; genus Danio; species Danio rerio. The sequence continues at coordinate 78,642,989 of NC_141027.1, forward strand.
CCCGGAGGAGGAGGAGCCGGCCGCGGCGATGACCGGGTTCGAGTCCAGGAAAGATCGCTTCCAGAAATCAGGTAAGACAAAAAACAGAATCCAAAAAATAAAGCGAACGAGTTCGTAACGGGGCGAGAATGTGGTGAAATCCGAAAACACGGTCAAAATCAGACGAGGGCTTTTCTTATTCTGGACAGCTTTCGTAAATCGTCACTTGGGTTTACGGAAGAAGGAGGAGGAGGGTGGTCGGGTCGGCCGATTGGCTGGCCGTCCAATCAATCAATCGTTCAGTCATTCAGTCAGTCGGACAGACGGTCGCTTGACTTTTTACGCGAGAACAGCGCGGGCCTCTCGCAGATTCGCGAGAACAAAAACTGCACAAATACGTACCTCCCGGGACATATTTAACGCTCTCCAGAAACATTCGCGGGGCTAAGTTTCCAGAATGAGCCTGGGTTGACTAATTTGAAAGGAGGTTTCATTTTTTACCTGTAGCAAGGATGAACACAAACATCTTTAACAGAAAGCTATTCCAAGCCAAAAACATGCACACACTGTTGATAACCCAGTAAATCAATAGACCTTATCGATTACCAATTATTTTATATTCGCGAGTCCTCCCATTAATCCGCAGGTCAGGTAATCTAAAAGTGTAACTACATGGTAGAGTCGTGAGTGGATAAGTTAATTGGCTATGCAAACTTTGACTACTTTCTGTAAAATATTAAAATGTTTTAAGCGATTTTATCTTAACAAACTGCTATAAACACGCTTACTCTCATATTCGGTTTATTCTTTAGTATCGATTTGTTAATAATGTAAGGACTAAGCTATTAATATAATACATTATTTGAAGTCAGGCAGGACAACAAATCATATCCATGTGTAAAATACTGTTGAGTTGGAAAGGTGTATGGCATTTCATGTACGATATGAGTACGATACTGGTATCGGTGCATCCCTAATTTTTAGCCCCCTTAAGCAATATTTGTGTTGGATTGTCTCCAGAACAAACCACTGTTATACAATGCCTTGCCTAATTACCCTAACTTTACCCTAATTCACCTAGTGAAGTGTTGCTTTAAGCTGAATACTAGTGTCTTGAATAATATCTAGTCAAATATTATTTACTGTCATCATGGCAAAATGAAAAGAAATCAGTATTAGAGATATTTAAAAAACTATTATGTTTAGAAATGTGTTGAAAAATCAACAGAAATTGGGGTGGAAAATACACAGGAGGTCTTATAATTCTGACTTCAACTGTATATGTTAAAAGATTAAATACTACACTAAATTACTGTGAAATACCAGTATCAAGATGGCAGTACCTCCTAATGGCACCTTCATTTAAATGATAGTCATAAAAAAACTGGCAGTACGTTATCAATCTATTCCTGTTTCTGCGTGTTTAGGTTCTGTTTGCCTCCAAACACGTAATCTAGCTCCATTTAGCGAGTGAACTCTCTGAAAATGTGTTAACCTTCCCTGAGCAGTGTGTGGATGACACAAGCATCTGCCTGCAGGTCAGCACAGGCCACAGCTCCCACACAGCTGCTTTACCCACTCCAAAAATAAAAAAAAGATTAACAATCTCTAATCCAGCATTCTAGAGAAACCAACAAATTAAAATGTAGCCAAATGTGCCTCAAACAGAACTGAGATGTTTACAGAGCTGTTAAAGCAGGCTGGATTTAAAATCGAAAAAAAGAATGCTGAATAGAACGTTCAGAACATCAGACGATACATCAAAGGATTCTTATTCTAAATATAATGACATCGATATTTCTATATTTAAACACTTTAAAGTTGATAGTTTTTAGCTATTTTATTGTTATTTTTATCATTTTTAGGGCATTTTGAGTTATATTTATTTTTTTACACTATTGGACTTTTTCTAAAGTATACAAGCTAAACTATTTTATATTTAAGTTCTGAACATGTCGCCAGATTATTCTCATTTTAAATATGATAACAAGATATTCCTATTTAAACCATACCTGTCAATATTGGGAGGCTAAAATAAGGGATACCTCCCTAAATCTGATCATATAGAGCTGTTTCACTGTAAATAAACGGGTGTCACTTTAAAAATGCACACATCTACAATAAAAGCATTCAATTTCTTTCCTGACTTTTTAGGCTCATTTAAGATAAAATGTGTTGTGTTTAAAAGAAAACCCAGCAAGATGTTTAGATGTTGTTATAATAAAACTATTAATATTAATAATAATAATAATAATAATAATAATAAATATTAATAATGATAATGATAATAATATAAAAATATAATAATAATAATAATAATAATAATGATGATGATGATAACAATGATAATAATAATAATAATAATAATAATGACAATAATAATAATAATGACAATAATAATAACAAAAATAATAATAATAATAATGATAATGATAATAATAATGATAATAATAATAAAAATAATAAAAATTATGATAATAATAATAATAATAATGATAATAATAATAATAATATATTATAATAATAATAAAAATAATAATAATGATAATGATAATAATAATAAAAATATAATAATAATAATAATAATAATAATAATAATAATAATATTAATAATGATAATAATAATAAAAAATATATATATTATAATAATAATAAAAAGAATAATAATGATAATAATAATATAAAATTTAATAATAATAATAATAATATAATAATAACAATAATCATAATAATAATGATAATAATAAATATATAATAATAATAATAATAATAATAATAATAATAATAATAATGTGTATATGTCTGTTTAAACACGCACCCAAAAAAAAAAAAAAAGTACGAGACTTTTTTATCAGAACTACTGGAAACTCAGATCCAATGCGACCCATTGCTTTTTTCTTATGCTGGACGATTCATCACTCTCCTTATCCATCAACCAAAAAAGGACTCTGTCAGTTGTTCTGACTGCTGCAAAAAAAAAACAATTCTGAAATCCATCTGCTCCAACTGATCTACTGGACATTATTAGTCTGGAATGCCAAAATAAATGGAGGCAGTAAAAAAAAAAAAAACTGTAAAATTTTGGTCAAATATGAGAGAGACTGCATCATGTATCTTTCAATCCGGATTTTGTACTTATTATTACAGCATTACTGTTTTTATTTTTATTTTACATATTGTGTTGGGTGGATCTCGGGCTTTGTTCAAAATCAAAATGTTCAATAAAAAAAGAAAAAAAAAACAATGTAGGAAGTTCAATAGTAGCAAGCGAATGATTCCCATGTCTAACAAAAAATGTAAGAAATAAGTATCGCAAGGCCTAAATGTCAGCGAAAACACGATGTGGTTGCTAAGGTACGATGGTTTTCATTTTTATGCACTTCCTCTCAGTCAAAAATAGCACGCAGACTATGGTGTAGATCAGACCACATCCACCCAGCTGACCTGCACAATAGGGGCTTCCTGCAAACTTCACCAAACACATCGGAAAGTACTCATAAAGCACGCACCGCCAAGTTTATTAAGCTCATGTTGCATGTAGGCCTGTCACAATAATCAATATATGGACTCATCGCACAACACATGATCATGAGCTCAATCACTTTTGGCGATGCAATATGAATCACCCATACATAAAAAAAACAATTCTACCACAATTTTAGCTGATTGCGGGTGTCATTGGAGGTGTCAGTGTCAGTATGGTTAAAACATTATAGTGTTTATCATGTGATCATGTGTGTAAGTCCATATATTGATTATTGTGACAGGCCTACATGCAACATGAGCTTAATAAACTTTAACGTCTGCAGAGAGTGGTGAGGACTGCAGAGAAGATCATCAGGTCCCCACTGCCTTCTCTGCAGACGATCTACCATCACAGAGTCCACAAGAGAACTGCCTCCATCCTGAAAGACCCCACTCACCCACAATACAGATTATTCACACTCCTACCCTCAGGGCTGAGGTATAGGAGTGTGAGATAAAGGACTGCCAAACTCAAGAACTCTTTCTTCCCATCAGCTATCAGACTTCTAAACAGATACCCAACGCACACAACAGTCTCTTTTTCTGCTCAGTACAACACTACATTCTCCATCCCAGTTTGCACTATTTTTTGCACATAAGCCAATTGCACTAGGCACTTTTTGCATAATAAGCACAATTTAAGAACCACTGTACATTGTTTTCATCTGTTTCATTACTGAAATCAGTTTTATATATTGTTTACTTTCATAGATATTTATATACTTACATTTTACATTCATACTTCAGTCACTTCTGTGTATGATGTGTATGTTGTGTGTATGACTTCACTGTGGACGGCAAAGTAAGAATCTCATCGTTCAGGGAAACGTGTTTCTCTACTGTGCACATGACAATAAACAGTTGAATTGAATTGAAGTTTACTATAAATTACTATAGTATATTTTCATGTGTGTGTTTGAATGAAAATAGATCTGGCAGCAGATATCACAGCCTCATTCTGATTCCATTCATTCATTTTCTTTTCGGCGTAGTCCCTTTATCAATCCAGGGTCGCCACAGCGGAATGAACCGCCAACTTTTCCAGCACGTTTTTACACAGCGGATGCCCTTTCAGCCACAACCCATTTCTGGGAAACATCCACACACACTCATTCACACTCATACACTTTAGCCTACCCAATTCACCTGCACCGCATGTCTTTGGGGGACCCTGAGGAAACAAACGCAAACACAGGGAGAACATGCAAACTCCACACTTAAACACCAACTGGCCCAGCTGAGGCTCAAACCAGCGACCTTCTTGCTGTGAGGCGACAGCACCACTGCGTCGCCACATTCTGACTCCAATGCCTGATTATTAAAATGACTATAATTAAATAAAATATTATTAAGAATGAAATCTGATGTGTTCTTTGGAAGAGTGTACTTGCATTGTGATGATATTATATAATGAGTGGCATGAAATGGTCTTAAACAGACAATATTATCACTTATCGCAATGTATTTTGGTGCAATATATCATACCACAAAATATAGATATCATGACAGATCTGCATGATTTCTGCGCACAGCCTCATTCAGGATCTCTAACTCTTGGCTTGTTGGAGAATGGAGAGGTAGATTAATGTCATTGTCTGATCTCTATCGCTTTAATAAAATTATTCTGACCTACAGTTTACTCGGATCGGATATCGTGCCACACAGGCACAGTTTAAAGGCCAAATTATTCGCCCTCCTGTGAAATTTCAAGACCTTTTCATATATTTCCCAAGTGCTGTTTAACGAATCAAGGACACAGTATTCCTGTAACATTTATTCTTCAGGGAAAAAGTCTTATTATTTATTTTAATTTAGGTGTAATAAATGCAGTTTTTACATTTGGTTTAACCAGTTAGTGTCAAAGGTCATAGTATGCATAGTTTTTTTAAACCAAATGTGACATTTGCTTTTTTTTCATTACAATAACAGCTGCATATATAACGTTGTATATAGTAATATACAGTTTTATTACAGAATTATTAGCCCCCCTGTTTATTTTCCCCCCAATTTCTGTTTAACGGAGAGCTGATTTTTTTTCCAGCACATTTCTGCACATAATAGTTTTAATAACTCATCTCTAATAACTGATTTATTTCTCTTTGTCATGATGACAGTAAATAATGTTAGACTAGATATTCTTCCAGACACTTCTATAGAGCTTAAAGTGACATTTAAAGGCTTAATTAGAGTAACTAGGCAGGTTAGGGTAATTAGGCAAGTTATTGTATAAAATAAAATAAATATATAGCTTAAAGGGGCTAATAATATTGTCCTTAAAATGGTGTTTAAAAAATTAAAAACTGCTTTTATTCTAGCCGAAATAAAACAAATAAGACTTTCTCCAGAAGAAAAAATATTATCAGACAAACTGTGAACATTTCCTCGCTCTGTTAAACATCATTTGGGAAATATTTAAAAAAGAAATTCATGAGGGGGCACATAATTCTGACTTAAACTGTACCTTTACATATACTTGTCAATTTGTATATTTGCAGTCATAACTTACTTCTGATTTTTAATATATTTATTATCTGTTTTTTGTCCTGTCTCTGTCATTCTGTTGTACTGTAAAGCTCTGTCACCAAAACAAATTCCTCATATGTGTGAACATACCTGGCAATAAAGCTCTTTCTGATTCTGATTTGGTGTTTACATTAATGTTTATAATATTTTACTGCTCACAAACGAGTCAAGAATGACAATTAATTCATTGAACATTGAATTGAATTAATTCATATTTTTAGGTCTACACCAATAGCCTAGTGCAGGAGTACTCAAATGTCTACATTAAAAGGTCCAAATCTGAATTTTTATTTAGGTCAAAGGTCCGGAACAACTGGTATTACACAACTTGTTTTTTAATAAACATCTAGAACACAGGTGTCAAACTCAGTTCCTGGAGGGCCGCAGCTCTGCACAGTTTAGTTCCAACCCTAATTAAACACACCTGATCAAACTAATTGAGTGCTTCAGGCTTGTTTGAAACCTACAGGTAAGTGTGTTGGAGCAGGGTTGGAACTAAACTGTGCAGGGCTTCGGCCCTCCAGGAATTGAGTTTGACACCCCTGATCTAGAACATGCATCACAAGTCAACACTATGCATTTTTCTTTAAATAAAGTGGCATTTGCATTCAACACATTAAATCCAAGGCAAAATGTGGCAAAAAAACACTAATATAAGTGCATTTTTGTACAAAACACAATAAAAGTTAGACCCATGGATGCAGCCATGCAAGCTGACACTGCATAGAGATGCAATGTCAGACACAATGCACTCAATGGAGCTAGTGTTGTCGCTGTGACAGGTAGGGTTGGGTGGGCATTAATAAGCATTGCATACGGGCCAACTGCACCAGGCCTGCATCCAGACCTCTCTCCAAACAAACATGAAAAATACAAAAGGTGTGTAATGAAAACTTTAGGTGTTGTAGTTTTGCGGCTCTTATATCTGTATTTTGTTGATAAGGCATTCAAAATGTCCGCGTTTCATTTTATAGTTCTGCTTTTTCTCTCTTTACAACTCCAATTGTCTTATTACAAATCAAGCAGAATGGCTTTGTGCTGGCTTGTGGAAAAATAAATGCATACTTATCTGTCCACTCAACTACAAACAACTAAACAGCTGATTTACAAGGTTTATGCATCTATCAATAAAGGAAATTCTCAATTTAGCCTAGTGTCTATTGCAGGGGTCACCAAACTTGTTCCTGGAGGGCCGGTGTCCTGCACATTTTAGCTCCAGCCCTAATCAAACACACCTGAACAAGCTAATCAAGCTCTTACTTGGTATACTTTAAAACATCCAGGCAGGTGTGTTGAAGCAAGTTGGAGCTAAACCCTGCAGGGACACCGGCCCTCCAGGACCGAGATTGGTGACCCCTGGTCTATTGCATCGGCACATACAGGGCCGGAGCAAGCTGAACTGCCACTCTAGGCAAAGGACAATCACGCCGCCCTCAACCCGAAAGTGAAAACTTAAATGACCGGTTGTCAAATTGAAGGGGGGGGGGGGGGGGGAGTTGGGGGGGGTGTATGGGGTGCTGGGTGTCGCGGACGCCATCCTCTCTATTATATAACTAAGGCGGTGGGGGGTGAGGGAGGTGTCGCGGACATAACTGAGGACGCGGGTGTTGAGGGTGCTGTCTCTAAGCAGTAGCCTAGGTCGCCTCTATGGACGCGCCGGCCCTGGACACATAGCACTGAGATACTCACGGCGACCCGAGTTCAATTCCTGGCTTGAGGTCCTTCACCGATCCTTCCCCTATCTCTGCACCCCATACTTTCCTGTCTGTAAAATCTGTGCTATACCAATAAAGATAATTATAAAATCATATATATATTAAAAAATAATAATAGTATTTTTGGGCTGCAATATGATCCTAAAATACGTCTTTTAATATTTAAAAAAAAATATTCTAAATCTGAACTTGACCAGATTTTTCTGTTGTACAGTGGTTTACTCTGTATGACATTTTTGAGCGTCTTATTTACATCCCCGTAAAATAAATAAATAAATAAATAAATGAGGATAGTTTTCATCATTCATTTGTTCATTCATTCATTCGTTTTCCACCAACTATTCCAGCATATGTTTTACACAGCGGACGCCTTTCCAGTCACAAACCAGACCTGAGAAACACCCATACACACTCACAATGTGACACACTCATACATTACAGCCAATGTAGTTAATCAGTTCCCCTATAGCGCATGCGTTTGGACTGTGGGGGAAACCGGAGCACCCAGAGGAAACCCATGCCAACACGGGGAGAACATGCAAACTCCACACAGAAATGCCAACTGGCCCAGCTGGGACTCAAACCAGCAACCTTTTTGCTGTGAGGCCACAGTGCTAACCACTGAGCCACCGTGCCGCCTAGTCTTCATTATATGCAAAGCAAAACCCATTAATTACAATAAAAAAGATCTCCTTCTCTTTGCAATTTTCAAACACATTTTAAAGCTTATTTAGACAACACATTCAACATTCCTCTGTGCGCTTTCCATGTAAAACAAATTACTACAGTATATTTCCATTCATAATTGAATCTAGCGAACTCCAGAGATACAGAGACCCCTTTAAAAATCAGTGTTAAAACTCCTGCTCTTTCTCGCACTCCTTCACTGCCCACAACGCTTTTTTTAAAAGCCCCCATAAATATTCATGAGGTGCAATTACCATAATGAGTTGCCTGTGAAAAGAGTTCTCAAGTGCAATTCTGACTAGTGAGAATTACTATGGTGAATCCCTGTATTTACATTTTTACTATAGTAATACTGTAGTTGATGATATCTACAGTATAATTCTGTTTTAAAAAAATCTTAATTTCTATTTTAAATCAAAATTATTACTGAGATTTAGTTTTATTCAATATGACTAGTTTAATGCAGTTATGGACAGCCTAAATGTAATCATGTGATTGCAAATGAATTTACAGACACATTGCTAAAATCTAATTTTGATCATTCGTAATTAAATGACATATAATTACAAGTGAATTAACATATTAATTCTGTTTGACTGATCTCAGATTCAATTTTGCATGCTTATAAATTCAATTGTACACCTCTAAGATAAATATAAAACATTACTATTCACTATTGCACTATAAATCTATTCAATGTGAATTATTAATCAAAATTAAGGATAATAAATGATGTCATTATAAATCAAAAAATAGTTGTGTCAATAGTCAGGCGTCCAATATATATTAAAATAATTACAAGTTTTATTTTTACTTGACTGTAAAAGTCGCTAAAGACATCTGTCTCTTCAATATGGTTCAAGGCTCAGCTGGGTCAGTTGGCATATCTGTGTGGAGTTTGCATGTTCTCCCCATGTTGGTGTGGGTTTCCTCCGTGTGCTGCGGTTTCCCCCACAGTCCAAACACATGCGCTATAGTGGAATTGGGTAAGCTAAATTGTCCGCAGTGTATGTGTGTCAATGAGAGTGTATGGGTGTTTCCCAGAAATGGGTTGCATCTGCTGTGTAAAACATATGCTGGATAAGTTGGTGGTTCATTCCGCTGTGAAAACCCCTGATTATTAAAGGGACTAAGTGGAAAAGAAAATGAATGAATGAATAAAAAGAGTAAGTTATCATTTATATAATTTTTTTTATGAATGAATTCACTAACAAATTATTGATTATACACTTTTTAAAAATTGACTTATTTAAAATAAGCTAAATCAGCACAATTCTTGAGTTTTTTTGGGACTTAAATGCTTTATGTTCAATCCACTTAAATTTGTAGAGACAATTAACAAGTTAACTTAATTGATTTGTGTTTACAAATGTAGGTCAAACCTATGAACAGTGGCACAGTATACAGATTTAATGGCAATCATGCAAATATTATTGAGTCATGTGATACTTAAATGGAGCCTGTATTAGAAAGAATTTGCATTTGTAAATGTATTTTATTTTATTTTTATTGTATTTTATTTGTATAGACAGACAGTAGCCGTTTGATATCACACTTAGAATTGCCTTACAAATAAAAAACAAACCACACACAATCCAGAATTACCTAAAGAGATAAATTTAACCCCTTCAGACCTGAATTATGTTGCAAATTTCAGAAAAAAATATATTTTCACAGTTCTTGAGGCTCCCATTAATGAGATCAAATTATTATTTAAAAAAATCATCAATCTTTAGGTGTATTTTTTTTTTCCATTGTAGTGGACATCAGGTCAAAACAGTTGTACCTAACATTATACCATCATAAATAAAAAAAAAACACACAAAAAAGTTCCTGACTTTCCTCTGCCTCAACCTCAATTTCACCCTCTACCTCTGGTAACAGTAGCTGTTTCCATCCAAAAATGCGAATAAACTTTATGCGCAAAACTGGATTATTGCATAAAAGTTGTGCGAATGAAGCATCGTTTCCATCCAACGACTCAAAGCGAACAAAATCGTCACTTCCTGATTAACTGGCGCCAAATATCAACAGTAAAAACTGCATTTGCCGCAGTAGGAGAAGCTGCATCAATCTTTTCTAAATGAATGCGCCTCAGAAGACAATCCTGATATGCAGTGAGCGCGCAGTGGCGTTTGATGGTGTCGGACGCGGAGCACAGGCGCTCTTGATTCTGGAGGTCATTAATAATATAATAACACTAATACTGAAATGGTAAGGCGTTTTATAATGACCAAATCAACATTTCAGATGTTTTATAATGTGCTCAGCCTGACGTTTTGTCCATTCACACACATTTTAAGCATCACATGATCTCTTTTAACAAAATCACATGACCTTTTTTAATGCGCATGCTGGAGTTTGTGCGTTAAAAGTGTTTCCATCGCAGTTTATGCGCATCTTTTATTATCGAATAAAAAGTTTATCCTACCCAGTTAGGCGCATACGTTTTTCATGCGCATTTTTAAAATTTATGCGCATCATGGCGTTTCCATCAACTGTTTTTTTATGCGCATTTTGTAATTAAAACAGGTGGATGGAAACATAGCTAGTGACTCATCTCTGTCTTGCCCTGAAATTGTAAGCAGAAACTGCCCCTTACAAAACAACATAAATGTTTTATATTCTTATTCATATTGATAGAATATTATAAAACCATATATGCAGATATATATGGTATAGCAGCATTCAATCAATTGAGGAGCATTGTAATAAAAGCCCTAACTAATTCATTAACTAACTCTCCCTAAAAACATGGGATGTCATGTGATGTCCATTGTAATGGACGCAGGGTCTGAAGGGGTTAAGGATATGGGTGGCGCGGTGAGTATCGCTATCGCCTCAAAGCAAGAAGATCGCTGGTTTGAGCCTCGACTGGGTCAGTTGGCATTTCTATGTGGAGTTTGCATGTCCTCCCAATGTTGGCGTGGGTTTCCTCCCGGTGCTCCGCTTTCCACCACAGTCCAAACACATGCGCAATAGGGGAATTGGGTAAGCTAAATTACAACCCAGGCTCATTGTGGAAACGTAGTCCCGCGGACGTTTCTGGATACCGCGGAATATGTCCTGGCGGGTACGGCTGCAGTTTTTGTTTTCGCGAATCTGAGAGAGGCCGCTGTCTGACTGACCGGATGATTGACTGCGCGACTGGCCAATCGGCCGACTCGCCCTCCTCTTTCCCCGAACCCAACCAATTGTACCAATCGACCCGCCCGCCCGCTCGCTTCCCTAAACCCGAGCAACAGTTCACAAAAGCCGTCCAAAAAATAAAAGCCCTGATTTTTTTTTTTTTTATTCCACCGCGTTTTCGGATTTCGTTCTCACCCTGTCACGAAACTCGTTCACTTAATTTTTGGGATTCTGTTTTCGTCTTACCTGATTGCTGGAACTGCTCTTCCCCGGACTCGAAACCAGTCGCCGTGGTCGACCCCTCTCCGCATCTCGAGCCTGCCGACATACACGCTGAGCTGAGTGGACAAACGGGTTGCAGCGGGGAAGCCCTCCACAAGGAGGTAAGGCAAGCGCGAAAGGAACGGCGTCACACCGCCCCGCAGCGTTCGCTTGAAAAAAATAAACGCGGCCATACGTACCCCCCGGGACGTATTCCGCTGTCTCCAGAAACATCCGCGGGACTACGTTTTCAGAATGAGCTCTGGTTGCTAAATTATCTGCAGGTTATGTGTGTGAATGAGAGTGCATGGGTGTTTCCCAGAAATGGGTTGCAGCTGGAAGGGCAACTGCTGCGTAAAAACAGATGCTGGATAAGTTGGCGGTTCATTCCGTTGTGGAAACTCCTGTTTAATAAAGAGGCTAAACTGAAAAGAAAACGAATGAATGGATAAAAAGAGTATGTTACCATTTATATTATTTTCTTAATGAATAAATAACGTCTTGCTGACAAATGCACTAAAATAATACTGTTTACACACTTTTTAAAAATGTACTTATTTAAAATAAGCTAAATCAACACAATTCTTGAGTTTTTCGAAACATAATTGCTTTGTTCAATCCACTCAAATTTGTAGAAACAATTAAGTTAACTGAACCGATTTGTGTTGGGAGAACAACTGAGTTAACTCAATTGATTTGTGTTTACAAATAGAGGTCAAACCTATGTACAGTGGCACAGTATACAGATTTAATGGCAATTATGCAAATATTGAGTCATGTGATCCTTAAATGGAGCCTATATGCGAAAGAATTTGCATATGTAAATGTTTTTTATTTGTATTTTTTTGTATAGACAGACAGTAGCCGTTTGATATCACAATTAACACTGCATTACAAATGAATTGCACCACAAAATAAAACACACACAATCCAAAATTACTTACAGCAATACATTTAAGGATAATTTGGCTTGCCATTGAAGAAATGTGTCAGCATTTGGTCAGATGTAAAACAGCGAATATTTCAGGAGCGTTAATAAAGATATATAGGCTACAGTTCAGCATCTGGGCTGCTTGCAAATCAAATATTATTATCTGTGCAAACTTTGTAGAGTAACAAATCACACAATATTGAATCTACTAAGTGTGCCATTGTGCTCATTTCTAATGCTAACAGCGTCTTATTTCATGAAACCCCTCATGATCGTATCAAGCACATACAGTAGGCCTTATATGGATCATGTTCCCACATTGAATCAATGCATGGCTCCAGCATTCGCATCCACAGACGTCTGGACTAAACCCTCAATATATACAGTATACATATGTATCAACTGAGCCCAGAACAGCTCCTGAGCAAATCCTGTGTTTCTCCGCATCGCTTTTTTTGTGCTGATGATGTCTTTTCCTTCACACGAGAGCATCCATGAAGTAAAACTGCATGCAAATAAATAAAAATCGCTAAAAGGGGCTAGTGTGCATGCATGCTCTTCATAATCAACGATTGAATGAATGCATGTTTTATTATTATTATCCGTAAACAACAAAGCATGCACGTTCAACACAACAACAAAGGATGCTCGCGTGAAATGTGAAAGAAAAATAGCAATACGAGCCCTATTTATTGCATTTCAGCAGTGCAAACCGGAACAGGACGAAGTATAAGCGAGCGAACAAAGAAGCTAAAAAATGAGCTGATGGTTTGTGACTTACAGGACGCCGCTTCGGTTTCCGTGCCCATTGCATCAGTGCTCTCGGTGTCAGTCGCGTAAAAAAAACAGCACAAAGCGATGTCTGACAGCTGCCTTCCGCTTTCTTGTTTCCCGTCGCGTAATTCTGCTCGATTGAGGTGTTTAATGCTGAAGCCCAGGCTCGGTTTAATGTGTCGTTTTCTCTGCACAGCGGCTTCCTGTGATTTGCAGCCTCGAGAAGAGCAGAGAGCAGGTGCAGTGGTGCAGCGAGACTGTCCGGTGCGCGCGCCGCTCCAGCACGCGTGCACTGCGGTGAGGATGGGTTTTAAAGGTGAACGACGAGGATTTGACGAATTCATCTCTCTCTCTCTCTCTCTCTCTCTCTCTCTCTCTCTCTCTCTCTCATTCACACGTGTTGTTTTTGTGAATTGTGGGGACATTTCTATCTATCTATCTATCTATCTATCTATCTATCTATCTATCTATCTATCTATCTATCTATCTATCTATCTATCTATCTATCTATCTATCTATCTATCTATCTATCTATCTATTTATCTATCTATCCATCTACCAGTCTGTCTGTTCGTCCATCCATCCATCCATCCATCCATCCATCCATCCATCCATCCATCCATCTATCCGTCCGTCCGTCCGTCCGTCCGTCCGTCCGTCCGTCCGTCCGTCCGTCCGTCCGTCCGTCCGTCCGTCTGTCTATCTATCTATCTATCTATCTATCTATCTATCTATCTATCTATCTATCTATCTATCTATCTATCTATCTATCCATCCATCTTTCTACCTGTCCGTCCGTCCATCCATCTTTCTACCTGTCCATCCATCCATCCATCCATCCATCCATCCATCCATCCATCCATCTATCTATCTATCTATCTATCTATCTATCTATCTATCCATCCATCTTTCTACCTGTCCGTCCGTCCATCCATCCATCCATCCATCCATCCATCCATCCATCCATCCATCCATCCATCCATCCATCCATCTATCTATCTATCTATCTATCTATCTATCTATCTATCCATCCATCTTTCTACCTGTCCGTCCGTCCATCCATCCATCCATCCATCCATCCATCCATCCATCCATCCATCCATCCATCCATCCATCCATCTATCTATCTATCTATCTATCTATCTATCTATCTATCCATCTTTCTACCTGTCCATCCGTCCATCCATCTTTCTACCTGTCCGTCCATCCATCTATCCAGTTTACAGTTCGTGATCATATCTCTGTTCTATTCAGTCGATATGTGATCCAAATTGTTGTCGTTTGAAACTGATGGAAATATGAGCAGATTTTGCTGCATTTCTATGGAGATCCTAGTGTAGCTGCCATTACGGCCCATTGCTTTGCTAACGGCAGGTGGGTACTTCTCACTCAGGGCTGTTTATGCTAATGAGGGAGAGATCATCACCAGTGGGTGGGGCTTTCCCGCTCTGATGACATGTACAAAGGGAGAATGTCAATCAAAGTGTCTCTGCAGACTGTTTTCGTCAAGTCTGATTATCAAAAATACAATTAATACATTTTGACCATTAGAAGCTGATTATATTCACACACAACTGTGTTTAAAGTGTGATTTTATGCATGATAGGACACTTGTAAAATGGCATCAAGTCTGTCTGAATTAGGATTTCACACACTGACAGGTTATTCTTAGCTACAGGCTCACTGTACACATTTTTGGATGTGGATTTGGCCTTAACAAGTTTCGTTATTCGCAGTGTCTGCTTCCTCTTTCTGATTTTTGCAAACAGCCGAGACCCCGTTGTCACTCCACACATTTAAATTTCAGTTTCACTTCCATCCTGGAGATTTCATAGAAGAGTTGTAGCTTTACCTTCATTGAGATTTGCATTTATTTGCTAAAATCTTATCACTTCAGGTTGTCTGTGGTCATTATCGGAGATTTCTTGCATGTTTTCTTAATGCATTTGTTTTATCCAACCAATCATCTGTCTGTCTATATCTATCTATCTATCTATCTATCTATCCATCCATCCATCCATCCATCCATCCATCCATCCATCCATCCATCCATCCATCCATCCATCCATCCATCTATCTATCTATCTATCTATCTATCTATCTATCTATCTATCTATCTATCTATCTATCTATCCATCCATCCATTCATCCTTCCATCCATCCATCCATCCATCCATCCATCCATCCATCCATCCATCTATCTATCTATCTATCTATCTATCTATCTATCTATCTATCTATCTATCTATCTATCTATCTATCTATCTATCTATCTATCTATCCATCCATCCATCCTTCCATCCATCCATCCATCCATCCATCCACCCATCCATCCATATACCCATCTATCTATCTATCTATCTATCTATCTATCTATCTATCTATCTATCTATCTATCTATCTATCTATCTATCTATCTATCTATCTATCTATCTATCTATCTATCTATCTATCTATCTATCCATCCATCCATCCATCCATCCATCCATCTATCCTTCCATCCATCCATCTTTCCATACATCCATCCATCCATCCATCCATCCATCCATCCATCCATCCATCTATCCTTCCATCCATCCATCTTTCCATCCATCCATCATTCCATCCATCCATCCCTCCTTCCATCCATCCATCCATCCTTCCATCCATCCATCCATCCATCCATCCATCCATCCATCCATCCATCCATCCATCCATCCATCCATCCATCCATCCATATACCCATCTATCTTTCTATCTATCTATCTATCTATCTATCTATCTATCTATCTATCTATCTATCTATCTATCTATCTATCTATCTATCTATCCATCCATCCATCCATCTATCCTTCCATCCATCCATCTTTCCATCCATCCATCCATCCTTCCATCCATCCTTCCCTCCATCCATCCATCCATCCATCCATCCATATACCATCTATCTATCTATCTATCTATCTATCTATCTATCTATCTATCTATCTATCTATCTATCTATCTATCTATCTATCTATCTATCTATCTATCTATCTATCTATCTATCTGTCTATCTGTGTGAATGCATTTTAAAAAGCCATACTTTTTCATTCATTCATTTTCCTTCAGCTTAGATTCCAGTGGAAAAAAGAGCTTCAAGAGGAAAATATCATTTCAGACTCAAACATTTATAGTTAGCCTTCTTCAGCATTACAAGAATTACAATTCAAAACATTAAATAAAAGTAAACAATATGTAAAAGTATAGCAATTAGAGGGGAAGAGCAGCGCACACACTCCTTTTGTTCTCTCCTCACACATTGCATGTGTTGGGGTGCAGCTCTTAAAGGGCAACACACATACATAATGTGGTATATACACATAGTAGTGGACGTTACAGGTTGCCACAGTAGAATGAACCGGCAATTTCAGCATGTGTTTTACTCAGTCTATGCAACCCAGTACTGGGAAACACCCATACACTTTCACATTCACGCACACACAATCATACACTACGTCCATTTTAGTTAATCAATTCCCCTATAGCGCATGTGTTTGGACTGTGTGGGAAACCGGAGCACCCGGAGGAAACCCATGCCAACACAGGGAGAACATGCAAACTCCACACAGAAATGCCAACTGACCCGGCCGAGACTTAACCCAGCGACCTTCTAGTTGTGAGGTGACAGTGCTAACCACTGAGCCACCGTGCCGCCTAGTCTTCATCATATGCAAAGCAAAACCCATTAATTACATTAAAACTACTCGTGTTTTCTGCATGCGATGCTGCTGGTGCTCTGCATTCTGTTTCTGGTTGAGGGATATTTTGAACTCTCTCTGTACTGGAGATTGTTTTATGCTTCTTTTTGTCATTTATGTTTACAATGCATAAATAACTGATGCTGCATTTCTGAATCTCCTGAATAATTCATAGTGTCAATATGATTATCTTCTGTACCTTCTGACTTTCTGGTTCACTTGTTAATGTGTGTTTTTTTTTTAATGTTGTGAGATCATGCATGATTAATTAGTTGTGGAAAATAGATGTAATTGTAACTATATCCAGTTAAAGTCTGAATTATTAACCCCTGAATTAATAGCTCCCCTGTTTATTTTTTCCACAATTACTGTTTAACAGAAAGCAGATTTCTTCAGCACATTTCTAATCATAATAGTGTTAATAACTCATCTCTAATAACTGATTTATTTTATCTTTGCCATGATGACAGTAAATAATATTAGACTAGATATTCTTCAAGACACTTCTATACAGCTTAAAGTGACATTTAAAGGCTTAACTAGGTTAATTAGGGTAACTAGGCAGGTTAGGGTAATTAGGCAAGTTATTGTATAACAGTGGTTTGTTCTGTAGACTGTGAAAAAATATATAGCTTAAAGGGGCTAATAATATTGACCTTAAAATGGTGTTTAAAAAATAAAAATCTGCTTTTATTCTAGCCAAAATAAAACAATTAAGACTTTCTCCAGAGGAATAAATATTATCAGACCTACTGTGAACATTTCTTTGCTCTGTTAAACATCATTTGGGAAATAAATAAAAAAATTAATTAAAAAAACAATCAAAGAGGGGCTAATACTGTATACACACACACACACACACACACACACACACACACACACACACACACACACTGTAAAAATATTTGTGTTTTGGGATTCATATTTATGCTTTTGAAATGCATTGTGGGACTTTGATCTTTCCTTTAACAACAATCATTCTTTCATTTTCCTTCAGCTCCGACCCTTTATTAATCTGGGGTCGCCACGATGGAATGAACCGATAACTTTTCCAGCATATGTTTCACACAGCGGATGCCCTTCCAGCTTTGTTCTTTTATCCAAGATTTGTGGTTTCATCAAGTTTTTATGATTGATCTGTATATTCTAAAAGCAATGCATGTAAGATTATTGTGAATTTGACTGAATAGTGAACTTTAACAATTATTATTAATGTGTTAATATGAGATTTTTTCTATCAGACAATATTTTTTATTTTCTCCACTGTAAAAAATATTAAATTATTATTATTATTATTATTATTATTATTATATTTTATGAGGGATTATTTTATTATTATTGATATTGATATTTTATGATGATTGATAAGTGATGATACTATATATATATATGCTTTTATCGTACATACAGTCAAGCCCGAAGTTATTCATACCTCAGGCTAATTCTAGCCTAAAATGACTTTTATTCAACCAGCAAGTTTTTTGATTGACTGGAAATGACTCGTGCTTCTCCCAAAAGATAATAAGACGATGCACAAGAGGCATCATCATGGAAAAGATATATTTCTCAGCTTTTATTTACATTTCAACAAAAGCGTTCAGGCTTGACTGTATGAATAATGCAGGCGATTAAAATAAAAAGCAATGGCCGGATACTAATTTGTTAGTGTGGGGACAAAAGCACACTAAACTGCTGCTTTAACTCAGCGAATGGACCTTCTGTTGTTATTTGCATTCGCTCAGTCAATAAATCCCCAGTAAATGTTGTTTTGTGTTTTTCAGATTGTCTCATTTAGAGGTTTCTGAGGTTGGAGTTGAACGCATGCGATTACATTACATTACATTATTTCACAAATCAGCTCAGCCGGTTGAAATCCTTCCGCTTTATTTCTTACCTATAATTTAATAACTGGCCTCAGGTCCATTTGCACATTTGGACAATTCTGACACTACACTTATTGAAAATGCATTCACAAATAAAGGTTGTGTTAAAGCTTCTAAGTGCTGTTTTGTGTTTGTCAGACTTATAATAATGGAGTCCTGAATGTTTCCACAGAATTGTAATGTTTGTTTCCGTAGGTTACAAATGCACTTGATGTTTTGTTTTGACACAACTTGATGAATGGCAGTTTTCTTATTATGCCAGTGGTGGGCAAACCTTTTAGACCCGAGGGCCACATCAAGTTTCGCAAACCAAGTGAAGGGCCACATGTCAAATCCTTCAAAAAATAACTTTTATTTATAGTGGCAGTGTGCACAGAACATGTAATATCAGAAAGAAACATGTCACAATAAATCAAAACAGATTTTATTTAGAGTTATAATTACAAGTCAAATTATAATAGTCAAATTTACAAGTAAATACTAATATATCAATACTATATAATAAAAAATGATGATTTTGGGTGATTCTACACCTCTTCAGTTTTTATAATTCTGATATAAATATAATATAATATATAAGATATATTTTATAATTTATATATATATATATATATATATATATATACACATACAATTTCTGTTAATAGGAGAGCAGTTTTTTTAACACATTTCTGCACATAATAGTTTTAATAACTCATCTCTAATAACTGATTTATTTTCTCTTTGTCATGATGACAGTAAATAATATTAGACTAGATATTCTTCAAGACACTTCTATACAGCTTAAAGAGACATTTAAAGGCTTAACTAGGTTAATTAGGGTAAAGTTAGGATAATTAGGCAAGTCATTGTATAACTGTGATTTGTTTGTAGACTATTCAGAACAAATATTGCTTAAAGGGGCTAATAATATTGACCTTAAAATGGTTTTAGGACAATTAAAAACTGCCTTAATTTTAGCTGAAATAAAACAAATAAGGCTTTCTCCAGAAAAAAAAAAATACTCTAGCAAATACTGTGAAAAATTCCTGAATCTGTTAAACATTGTTTGGGAAAACAACTTCACAGCAGGGCAAATCATTTTTAATAAATAATTAATTTAAAATATATCTGGAAAAAATATATATAATGTCATAAATATTTTTCTCTAAAATATATATTTTAAAATATGCAAATGTTTAAAAAAATAGCGTTTTTTTCTGAAATATTTAGGCAAAAGTGTCATGCTGCTAATATTTGCTAATGCAGTTTACTATTGAAGACATTAAATTACCCAAGTACTTACCTAAAATTACCATCTAAATACATTTTTTTTGGTGTTTGACACTCAAATATTTGTTTACTCAAATAATATTTCTGAAAAACTAATGACAATAGACTGACCGATGTTTTATTTCTATTAAATAAATAATTCATTAATATTCCTTTGGCTTGAGGTCGCCACAGTGGAATGAACCACCAACTATTCCAGCATTTGTTTCACACAACGGATGCCCTTCCAGCTGCAACCCAGTACTGGGAAACACCCATACACACTCATTCTCACACACACACACACACACACACACACACACACACACACACACACACACACACACACACTCATGCACACACACACACACTCATGCACAATGGGCAATTTAGTTCATCAATTCCCCTACAGCGCATGTGTTTGGACATGTGGGGGAAACCGGAGCACCCGGAGGAAACCCACACCAACACAGGGAGAACATGCAAACTCCACACAGAAATGCCAAATGGTCCAGCCAGTACTCAAACCAACGACTTTCTTGCTGTGAGGCAACAGTGCTAACCACTGAGCCACCGTGTTGCTTATCAAATAAATCTAAAATACTTTGACTTTTGAGCACAAACAAAGCACAGAGTAGTGAGGATTTGATTCAGAGGGGCTGCATCCTATGTTTCTAGCCTGACGCGGACATTCACCCTTATTTTAGGTTCTGCTTCCTGTTTAACAGGAAGTGATGTGACACGCTGGTTGACCTTTATATATGCAAAGAGGATGAAACTGTCATGCCATCATCCTGTGTGGCCTAGTAGAGCAAGGTGAAAGAAACCGACGTATTTCTCAACACTTTGTTTCCTTCACATCTTTGCAACATTGAAAGTGTCCTATTATGCAGAAATCACTCTTATAAGGGGTTTAAACACAGTTGTGTGTCAGCATGTGAGTATATCCAGCTTCTAATGATAAACATGTATTTATTTAATTATCCTCAGACTTGATGAAATCAGTCTGCAAAAACACTTTGATTGACATTCTCCCTTTGTACGTGTCATCAGAGGGAAAGCCCCGCCCACTAGTGACCATCTCTCCCTCATTAGCATATGATGTTAGTCTTGTTTTTGAATATGCCACAGTGCTGACAGGCATTTGTAGCTCCGCCCATTTCTGAAAAGAGCACAATCTCATTTGCATTTAAAGCGACAGTCACCAAAACTCCACAATTAGGATTAAAGCCTAAAAGGGTCCGTTTCAGAGAGTTATAAACATTATCTGTGTGGTATTTTGAGCTGAAACTTCACACACACACTCTAAGGACATCGGAGACTTATTTGACATCTTTTAAAAAAGGGCTTAATAGATCCCCTTTAATTATTCATTAGGGTTGAGCCGATAGACGATGCCATCATCCATCGCCGATGGCCAATAGACAACATGATGCTGAGCCGGCATCGCCGATCTTCCGCCCTGCCCCCGTTGCATACCCGCTCGCAAAAAATACACACTCAGGCCCCGTTTACACTAATACGTCTTATGTCTAGTTCAGACTGCGTGATTTTAGCCCTGATTTTGGCTCGCAGACAGGTTTTGAGAAATCGCAGACAAATGCCTGAAATCACAGGCAAATCGCTGCTCGTGCACGTGAGTGACAATCACACAGTATGAACGATCAAAGACACGATCTGAGAGAATCACCAATGAGTCGCTGATGCCTGCGAGATATTTGGCGTGCTGAATATCTGGAGCTGTGGTCGATTCAAATCATGCCGTGTGAATTGAGTTTTGACTGAAAATAACATCAGCGATCGCCTACAGCCAATGAGAGAGCAGCATTCACTTGTGTGTGCGTGTGTGTATACCTGCTGCAGGCCAGCGGGAGGCTGGGGGAGAAGTTAAAAGCGCTCTTTTTCGGTTTATTTGGACCCAGGAAATGAAGGAAAAACTAGTGGAGGTTTGACAGGACTCAGGAGCAACCGTGTCTGTTTGACGTTTCATACAGAAAGAAATGAGTTTATTATCAACGTTGAGGAGAAATGGCTAATTCCCTTTAAACCCAGGTGAGCAAACATGTACATGTTCTACCCCATTAAAGGCTTCTTTCTCATTATGTAGTCAATAACAAAAGATATACGACATGTTTTTGGCTGTGAGACGTAGTTTGGACGAAGTTGTCGGCGATTCTCCCTATAGTAAAGTCATGCAATGTGAAAGTCCCTGTCGCCGATCCATCTTGCAGTCTAAACAAAGCAGCGACGAAACGCCAGCCCAGATAGTCATGCAGTGTGAAAACAGCTGAGACACGACTACTTTGAAAGTCCTGCAGTCTGAACTCGGCATTAGTGTTAAAATGGCATTTTAGAACGAAAATGATCCAGCTAGCACTTACCTAGCATGTCTGAACAGCCCTTCGTCCGCTGAAAACGCACATCACGTGACCACACACACACTGTCATGCGCTCGTCTGAGCTCCACTAAGCAGTGCACGTCGTACAGTTTATCAAGGATTTACCGCTGGATGGTGTCACACTATAGTTGTCAAACGTGATATTCAGACATCCCAAGTCTCCTGGAAGTTCTGGGAATCTCCTGCAAATGCACAGAGACTCCCGGATGCCAGCAAACGAGTGATAATCTCATGTAAATCGTGCATCTCCCTCCTGGGCCTCAAATAAGAAGCGCACCCTTCTCACCCCTCGCCACCGCTCTTCAGACACACCACCTTTAACCCCCGACCTCCCACTTTTCACATGACGACGATGCCATCATTGCAATGTTTCACATTAGACATCTTACAATGCCAAATTGGTCGACATCGCCCATCCCTAGTGTTCATCATTAACATTGAATAAAAACAAGTGTGTATTTCCCAGAGATGGGTTGCAGCTGAAAGGGCATCCGCTGTATAAAACATATCCTGGACAGGTTGGCGGTTCATTCCGCTGTGGCGACCACTGATTAATAAAGAGATTAAAAGAAAATGAATGAATGAATAAAAATAATGAAATTCAGATAAATTTATATTATTATAAGATGTATGCATGAACAATAATGTTAATAAAAATGTGCTTTGCAGAATGAATCTGAAGCTGAAAAACTGACCAACCGTACATTTTTTAAGACCCTAATTCAGCATTGTGTTTGTGTTTGAGGTTTTTTTATATTAACATGTGTTAATCAATTACAAAAGGCTTTACACTTCACTTCACACTTCAGATTTCAGCCGCAAACACTAGTTAGTGGACTGACTAAGCTTAACTACCATTATTATTTACAGTATTCCCTCATCTATTAACACTCGTTCATTTTCCTTCAGCTTAATCCCTTTATTCATCAGGGGTCACCACAGCAGAATGAACCCCCAACTATTCCAGCATATGTTTTCCACAGTGGATGCTCTTCCAGCTGCAACCCAGTGCTGGGAAACACCCATACACACTCATTCACACACACTTATACACAACGGCCAATTTAGTTAATCAATTCTCCTATAGCGCATGTGTTTGGACTGTGGGGGAAACCGGAGCACCTGGAGGAAACCCACGCCAACACGGGGATATCATGCAAACTCTGCACAGATATGCCAACTGACCCAGCCGGGACTCAAACTAGCAACCTTCTTGCTGTGAGGCCACAGTCCTAACCACTAAGCCACCGTGCCGCCCCATACATGTACTATTCTCTTTCTCAATCCAGGAGTGCTGTTTCCTCCAGAATAATAACTTCACGTCAGTCTGTCACTGCAAGTTGATATCATAATGGAGATGTCGTGAATTATTCAGCACATATCGATGTTTATAAACAGCTGATATGTTTAGCAGCGAGTAAAATAAAATCTATAATTCCAGGCGGCGACTATTGATGGATGATGATTCCACTTCAGCACTTAACAGCGATATTGAAAGAGACGAGTTTCAGACATTACTGTACTCTGCACTATTTAACCTTTTATGGCTGAGCATGCAAGTTTGCTTTTATGAAAACAAGAATGAGTATCAGGGTTATAAATCATTTATTAACCGAGGTCAACCCTGAGAGCACAACTTGAAATTTCATTCATTCATTTTCTATTCGGTGTATTCCTTTTACTAATTCGGGGTCGCCACAGTGGAATGAACCACCAATTTATCCAGCATATGTTTTTTGCAGTGGATGCTTTTCCAGCTGCAACCCATCTCTGGGAAACATCCATACACACCATGACACATACTAACAATTTAGCTTATTTAATTCCCCTATAGCGCATGTGTTTGGACTTGTGGGGGAAACTGGAGCATCCGGAGGAAACCCACGGCAACACAGAGAGAACATGCTAACTCCACACGGAAATTCATTATGTAGGTTTCAGAAACGCCAACCAATAGGCTTCAGAAGCAGACGCAATAGAAAAGGACACTGCAAACACATAGTTTAACTTTGATTTTACATTGCTTTATCTGTTTTATGAAAGCCTGCTTCACTTCAAACCCAAGCGCCCTGCGGCATAAGCTCAACACATACAGGGTGAGCTCCTGAGCAAACTGACCATGCCAGAAAAGTTGTAGATAACATTAAGTTGTTTTGTGGCGTTCGTTTGGTGTTGTGTGAAGAACTGCATGAAAATAATCCTTTCTTCGTTAATAATATGTCCCTGTAAACGTCATTAGTCTGAAAAACAAAACAAAAATTGTTGTCATCATACTGCCCCCTAGTGTTCATTTTACAGAAACATGCAGTCAAACATGTGTTTGAGTATGTTTTGTTGCTCGTTTTAGACAATAAATCTGCTGTGTACCATTTTGCTAAAATGAATTACTAAAGGTGTGTTTTGTTTTAGGTACACATCCGTCATGTACACTTCCAGGAGAATTTGGCACTTGTTTTACAGATCAGCTAGCTTCCCTTAACCCAACCAATAGACTTCAGAAGCAGACATGAGAGAAAAGTACACTGCAAACACATAGTTTAACTTTCGATTTTACATAGCTTTATCTGTTTTATGAAAGCCTGCTTCACTTCAAACCCAAGCGCCCTGCAGCATAAGCTCAACACATACAAGGTGAGCTCCTGAGCAAACTGACCGTGCCAGAAAAGTTGTTCATCTTGAGATAGATAGGCGACGCAAGCATATTAATTACAAATCACAGACAGCATTAAGTTGTTTCATGGTGTTTGTTTGGTGTTGTGTGAAGAACTGCATGAAAATAATCCTTTCTTTGTCAATAATATGTCCCTGTAAACATCATTAGTTTGAAGAACAAAAATTGTTGTCATCATACTGCCCCCTAGAGTTCATTTAACAGAAACAGGCAGTCAAACACGTGTTTGAGTATGTTTTGTTGCTCGTTTTAGACAATAAATCCACTGCGTACATTTTTGCAAATCTAAAATGCATTACTTAGGGTGTGCTTTGTTTTAGATAAACGTCCTTCTTGTACACGTCCAATAGAATTTGACACTTTTATACAGATCAGCTAGCTTCCCTAAATCCAACCAATAAACTTCAGAAGCAGACGTTATAGAAGTGCACTGCAAACACAGTTTAAACTTGATTTTACATTGCTTTATCGGTTTTATGAAAGTCCACTGCACTTGGAACTCAAGCGCTCGGCAGCACAAACACAACATCATACAAGGTGAGCTCCTGAGCAAACTGACCATGCCAGAAAAATGCCCATATTGCAATAGACAGCTGAAACAAACATATTAATTACAAATGATAGACAACATAAAGTTGTTTTGTGGTGTTTATTTGTGTGTTGCGTAAAGATCTGTATGAAAATAATCCTTTATTCATCAATAATATGTCCCTGTAAATGTCATTAGTGTGAAAAGGAACAAAAGTCTGTGTCATACTGCCCCCTAGTGTTCATTTAACATAGAAACTGCACTCAATGTATGTTTAAGTATTGTTTTTGTAGTTTAATGTAGTAAAATGTAGGCTGAAGCAAGCATTTCAAATGAGCCTGTTTTGGCATTCAGAGAAAAACCCAAGTGAAATCTGGCAGCACCGTAGCTCCCCAAACACAGCACTTATGCAAGGTCACCTCAGCGCTGGAGGCTACGCTGTATTTTTAGCATCCGACACTGAACACTAAATAAAAAATAAATGCTATTATATGTTCAGTGTCACAGAAAAACAGTTGCTAGATAAAAATAGCAGAGAGCAGACAAAAATTGTCCACAAGAAAATGTAGCAAATAAGCATCATCTTAAAAAGGACAAAGAGGCTGACAGAGACGTTTAGTTATTCATGAGCGAACCATCAGATCACTTTCAGGATATGCCAAAAAAAAGTCAACGATTTTTGCTCGACCTTCAATGCAAAATTGAGAACGAGAGCAAAACCTCAAGCAGGAAGTTTACAGTTTGGTTCTTGTATGATAAAATGATGCTGTCTTGCCAACGTTGCATGTCTGCATGTGAGAAAATGTACCCAAAGATAGGACACATCAGAGCTCTCTTGTTAGAGAAGTTCACGGCGTGAAAAATGAGGACTTTGAGTGCTTTCTAATCGGCACTGGAAACTGCAGGTGGTTTTGTGAGATTTTAAATAAAGAGGAAGAGGAACTTGCATGACAGAAAACAACACAAAGACATGAAGTTGATGAGAGTGTTTTATTCCGTCTTCCACTACTACTTGCTTGTTTTTTTTATGTTGAGTTCAGGTGACTTCCTCTGTCAGCCTTCTTTTTTTTTTTTTTTGCATGTGTGACCTTGTGAAAAATAGGAAGTGCACTGCAGCTTATTTTTAACATGACTTCATTTTTCTGTGAAAGACTGTCGTTAAAGAGCAGGACATGTAGCATTTTTAAAGAGTCCAAATATTGCATTAGTATCTGGATGCATGCAGGCTTGATGATGCAAGCTGAGACTGCATATATCAGAGATGCAATGTCAGACAATGCACCTAATGGAGCTATTGACTGTGAGGGGTTGAGTTATAGGGGTGGGCATTAAAAAGCATTGCATGCTGCTCAGATTGCAACTGCTCCCGGTCTGCATCCTGCTATTAGGCTGGAGTCTCAGGTTTAAATGCATCTAAAATCAGAAATCTTTGTAATTTTTTTATGGCAAATTGAAATTAATTTAGTGCTTAATTTGATAGTTCACTCAAAACGGACAATTCTGTCATCATTTGCTCGCTTTTTACTTGTTTTAAAACTTGTTTTTCCTACTATGGATGTCAATGGCTACAGGCTTTCAGCATTCTTCAAAATATCTTCTTTTGTGTTCGACAGAATAAAGAAACTCATAAAGGTTTGAAACCAACTGAGGGAGAGTAAATCGCGAGTAAATGTTCATTTTGTGTGTGAACTATTCCTTTAAATTCTGTAAGCCCCTCCCCCTTGAATAAGCTAGCTCTGCTCTGATTGGTCAGTTGGATGAGTCTGTTTTGACTGATCTCTGCTTATCTGTTTATCATTTATTCATTCATTCGTTTTCTTTTCGGCTTAGTCCTTTTATTAATCAGGGGTCGCCACAGCGTAATGAACCGCCAACTTATCTAGCATTTGTTTTATGCAGCGGATGCCTTTCCATCACTGGGAAACACCCATACACTCCTGCACACACACACACATACACTACGGCCAATTTAGTTATTCAATTCACCCATAGCGCATGTGTTTGGACTGTGGGGGAACCGGAGCACCCAGAGGAAACCCACGCCAACACGAGGAGAACATGCAAACTCCACACAGAAATGCCAACTGACCCAGCCGGGGCTCATACCAGCCACCTTCCTGCTGTGAGGCGAATGTGCTTCCCATTGCTCCACCGTGCCACTCTAAAATTAAATATTTATTTATGAATTAAAATTACAGTTTAATTTTAAACGAAATATTTAAAATAATCCAAACAATAAATAAAAGTTAACCCCCAAAAAAGTTAAGTCAGACTTAAAATCTATTATAGTTAATCCAACATGATCTCACGACAATTCGTAACTTTTTCTGCAATCTCATTTGCATAATTCAGTATAATTTTCTCGTCCACCAATGACGGTTGGATTTAGGGGCAGGGTTTGGTGTTGCCACGCCCCCTTTTAAAAAAATTTTACATTTTCAAACGACTGAAATCTAATTGCGAATTAGCCCCTAAACTGGCAAGACAAAAAATAGTTATGCTTCCTCGTGAGATCAGGCTGACTAATCTGCATTGTATGAAAACAGAAGTAGTGCGCCTTCATTTGTATGTATGTATGCATGCATGTATGTGTTGATCTCTGCAGGCGCGGGGCTTTTTTCGCCCAAGTGAGCAGGAAGAGCATCTGATGCAGTGAAAGACAGAAAGAGACACACATTCACACAAGGACAGACAGTGAGAAGCTTCCCTTCATCACTACATTCATTATGCTGGTGTTACACTGTCCACTCTGTGCATTTTGATGCCTCTGCACCTGCGCCTGCCTCCCTCTTTCAGTTCACATGTTCTCATCCATTCCCACTATATTTCACCAACATAATGTATATAGTCAAGTTGTCTTTATATCTATAGGACTTTTTACCAGATTGAGTAAAAGACATTGTATAAGGACAAAGGCAAGGCAGGTTTATTTACAGAGGGAAAATGAGTATTGAACACGACATGTTTTTTCCTGTATGCTGAATAATACTTCTAAAGGAACTGTTGACATGGAATTGAAGCAGATTGTGGTCAAGAGCCAAACAAAACATAAAATACAACAAAACAAATCTAAAATTATGTTCAATAACAGTGAAATGACAGAAGGAGAAGGCTTTTTTTAATGATGGCAGGTTAAAGACGCCTCTCATATGGAGAATGAAGCCTCATGCACTGCTCAGGTGTGAGTTTCTCACAGACTTCAACAGAGTGTCTAAATCTTGATGCTTCTGTGGGTCTCATCTAGCAAATTTGAGCTTTATTCTGTATTCTCAATTGGATTCGGATCAGGGGATTGGCTGGGCCATTCTACAGCTTGATTTTCTTTCTCTGAAAGCATCTGACAGTCTCCTTGGCTGTGTTTTGGATCATTGTCCTGCTGAAATGTCCACCCTGGCTTCATCTTCATCCTCCTGCTAATGTAGATGTTGGACTGAAGCAGCTGATCTTCATTTACACTGAGGAAGGGCAGAGGCTTGCTGAAGAACCACTGAGAGATTTCAGCTGCTGTCTGGGCTTTCCCTGCCGAACAACACCTACCTGTCTTCATGTGTTAAATACTTTTTCCTTGTGTCATTTCATTTTATTACACATCAGAACTTCATTTATAAACTAATTAGATTTGCGTATTTGGATTTCTTTGGTTGCTATCAACATCCGGTGAAAATTTCGAGACAACGGCGACTTTACAAATGTGATTTCTGGTGACGTGTTCAAAACGTATTTTCCCCGCTGTTTATAGCATATTTCATACACAGATTTAATTCTAAGTGCTTTACATAAACAAAAATAAATAAAACGTAAAATAGTATAAGAAATAAAAGACAACAAATAGTTAAAAACTGACTAATTTTGTGTCAAAACAGGAATGAAAATGAAAAGAAAGACAAACTACACTCTAAATAAATGTGTTTGTTTTTCTTCATCTTATCTAATTTTCTCATGTCATGTAATCAAATTCATTTTTTTCTACAGCCCTTTTTACCATGTAGATTGAGTAAATAATGTTTTACGAGGACAAAATGAGAAATTACACTCTAAAAAATGCTCGCTTGTTGCAAATGTTCGTTCCAGTGTTACTGTAACCCCGGGGAGTGACACAGACAACTGAGGTTTGGATCCAAATGCAGGTTTAATCAGTGCTCAGGGGTCCGTTCTTCGTACGTGGATTACTCAGTAAACTGGATTTGGATATTGACGATTTGACAAGATCCAGGATCGTTTTGTTCTTCAAAGCTGATCCGAGAGTTGTTGTCATAGCAACAGTTCTGCCAGGTCAAACCTGATCGGGAGCAGGTTCAATTCATATAAACAGGATTAGATCGGCTCAGTTCAAGCAAAGATAATACAGAAAGTATGTTCCGAATTCTGATATTTTCTTACAGTAGTAGTTATATAAAGTTAGGGAAATGGTACATATTTTTTAACTATATATATATAAAGTTATAGTCATTAATAAAATAAATAAAGTTATACATATTAATAAAACGTATGCAATCTGCACTCTCGAAATGAAAGTACAAAGACAAAACTTATTGATATGAACAAATTACAAGTACAAATTGTGTATAATAGAAATGCACAATATGTGACTTTTTTAAAGCAATAATACATTTATGCAGTCATAAACATGTTTTGTTAATATGCCGGTGATTTGATGCTTCACAAAAGTTGCAGACGCCTTTACCAATATCAAAATGCTTTTGTAAACAACCAGTTATTCTTTACAACGATTAAAAAATGGCTACTATAATAAAGAAAATCTTCTCTAAATGTGGAACTAAATACATTGATTTGCATTGAAATACATGATGAATACTCTTGTCTTGACAAATGAAAGTGTAAAGCCTGCAGCTCACAACAAATGTGGAAAGTTCTTGATTGTCATATTTAACAAACCGTTTACTGCTAATATGATGTAATTTTGCTCACATGGATAATTGAATATTAATCAGATGATGTCATTACGCTGCTGTGCCGTCAGCCAATCGTTGCATTGCTGATCATGATTTCGAGGATTGATAGATCTGTCCTTCATAACACACGCAGCGATCTCAGATCAGTTCATCCAGACATTCTAATCTGATTCGCGAACTTGTTTGAAGAACCAAATTAGCGAGAGATCAGTTATCAAGATTAAAAGATCCAGGATCTGCCAAATCATCTCAGATCATTTAAGCGAGTTACGAAGAACGGACCCCAGGCAAGCAAAAGTCAATACAGGTGCAAACAGATGAATAGTGGCAGTCCAGAATCGTAGTCAATTTAACAAGCGAGAGGTCGAAAGGCAGGCGGCAGACAGGCATAACTAAATAAACAAGGCAACATAAATACACGGGAAAACAGGGCTAAGAAAACACGTTGTAATGTCACTGTGGCAGATTCGGCAATGTGAATGAGTGTGTGTGCTGCTTAAATAGTGTGTGTAATCAGTCTTTGACAATGCTCAGGTAGTGCGAGTGTAATCAGTCTAAATAGGTAGAAGGTGTGTGTGGACGAAGAGCATGTATGACGTTGTAGTCCAAAAGCTGGCAGATTTGTAGTTTGTATGAGTGACCTCTGGTGGTTAGAGGTCGCTGCTGATCGTGACAGTTACATCATATATGGACGAAACCAAGTGCTGTGTTAAAAATGGTCATTTCTAGGGTACCTATTATGCCCCTTTCTATACGATGTAAAATAATGTGAATTTCCAGCTCAGATAATGTTTATAACTGCTTAAAACTGACCTTTTTAGGCTTTGAACCTAATTGTGGCGTTTTGGTGACTGTCGCTTTAAATGCAAATGAGATTGTGCTCTTGCAGAAACGGGCGGAGCTACATATGCCTGTTTGTCAGCATAGTGGCAGATTCAAAAACAAGACTAATGTTCTATGCTAATGAGGGAGAGATGGTCACAAGTGGGCGGGGCTTTTCCCCTCTGATGACACGTACAAAGGGAGAATGTCAATCAAAGTGTCTCTGCAGACTGTTTTTATCAAGTGTGATTATAAATAATAACATTAATACAATTTTTTAGCATTGTACATTTAGCACTGTTGCCACACAACTGTGTTTACATTTTTGCATAATAGGTCCCCTTTAAATTTAATAGAAAAAATTAACTCAGCATTGGGTTTGTCTGTATATTGTACAACAACCCAGAATTATTTTTAGAGTGTATATATAGACTATACATTTATAAGTGTGTTTAACAGAGAGAAAATACATTTTTTACAGTATTTCCGTTTATATTTGTCCTATTAATTCGTTTAGTTTGGCTGGAATTTAAAATAAAACACTGTAAACACGGCTAAAGTCAATATTATTAGCACCATTAAGGATTTTTTTGGGCTACAGAACAAACCACTGCTGTCCAATGACTTGCCTAATTACCCTAGTTAAGCCTTTAAACGTCACTTTAAGCTGAATACTATGCAAAATAACTAGTAAAATATTAAATACGGTCATCAATGCAAAGACAAAAAACAAATTAGTTATTAGAAATTAAAACTGTGTTGAAAACCATCATCTCGTAACCGTAATCTCGTCTCTGTTCACTTGGGAAATATTTAAAAAAATAAATACATTTCACAGCAATAATCTTCAACTGTACCTGCTGAAAATGTAGGTCATACTAGGAATGCCAGGAGTGAATTTACAAATGCTTAGCTTATGAATATTAATAATGCCATGCAGACGGTGCTACATATGACCTTCTTAGAGCACTCATTGGCTTGACTGTAATTAATATTAATGAGGCTCAGCCCAGAGCTCGGTTTAACACATACACACCGAAAAAAAATATTCAAAGATGATCCCTTGGATTTACTCAATTTTTTTATACGTTAAGTGGTTGTAAACAATTTATTTGGGCTGAATTTAAACAACTGTTTGCAACAGTTCTGCATGCAACGCTTTTTTCAGTGCAGTTGAGGTCAGAATTATTAGCCCCCCTTTGATTTTTTTTCTTTTTAAATATTTCCTAAATGATGTTTAACAGAACAAGGAAATGTTCACAGTATGTCTGATCATATTTTTTCTTGTGGAGAAAATCTTATTTGTTTTATTTTGTCTAGAATAAAAGCTGTTATTAATTTTTTAAACACCATTTTAAGGTCAATGTTATTAGCCCCTTTCAAGCTATATATTTTTTTGATAGACTGCCTAATTACCCTTAAACTAAGTTAATCTAATTAACCTAGTTAAGTCTTTAAATGTCACTGTAAGCAGCATAGAAGTGTCTTATATCTAGTAAAATATTAATTTCTGTCATCATGGCAAAGACAAAATAAATCCGTTATTAGAGATGAGTTATTTAAACTATTATGATTAGAACTGTGCTGAAGAAATCTGCTTCTTAAACAGAAATTGGGGGGAAAAATAAACAGGGGGGCTAATAATTCTAACTATATTGTTTTGCTATTTTACTATAGAATATTTGCATCTATATACTCACAGTAACCGACAACCATATATCTAATCAAAACCAGTCTGTATTTAATGATCTGAAACCACTGAAAGGCTTTTTCTATCAGATCTCGACCCAAACTTCACTCAGACAATCACGCAATTGTCAGCCGGACAGACAGAATTAAACAG
Organism: Danio rerio; assembly: GCF_052040795.2. NCBI lineage: Eukaryota > Metazoa > Chordata > Actinopteri > Cypriniformes > Danionidae > Danio > Danio rerio. Next base: position 78,676,540 of record NC_141027.1, read on the forward strand.
AAACTGTGCACAAACGTCTCTTTGTGTGCGAGGGCCTACAGTTGTGTGTGTGAGAGAGCGTTCACTTAAGATGTTTTTCACTCTCCGCACCACAGAAGGGAAAAAAAAAATAAAAAAATCACACTGCTCTAACGGATCCTTGACCATTTAATCATTTATTATGATCATATAGCGAATACTGCAAGAGGAGAGCATTGATCTCAGACCAGAAACACGATATCTCAGTTGGTAGACATTGCTGCCTTGTTAAAGCTGTTAAACACTCTCTGTGCGCAGGAAAAATACTGCTTTTGCTGAACGCATCGACCGCTTCAGCTAAAGATGTATTTCATAACAGAGTAGGGGCATCTGATGGTCAGCATAGTGACTTTTTTTTAACTTCTCCAATTTCAGTTTACAGTCTCCTTGTGTAAAATGTTATGGAAAAAGTACATCCTGGAGGTGTTTAAATCACAGAATTAAAAGGTTTATTAGCAGCCGGATACAAAGCCGAGCACTGTTGTATAAGACTGAAGGGCTTTATTCTGCTGTAAAACCGTACTTGATGCACTTTATCTCACTTATTACATGGCTACCTGCCACAAAACATAACAAATAGACATAAAACATCTCTTTGAGACACAGTTCTTTTATTGAACGCAAAGCTGACAGAAACAAAAACAGCTGATGGAGTATACACTAACCTGCGCATTATTCAGACACAAGATGGCGCCAAACAGTCAAAAACACAAAGATGAGAGAAACAAAAAACAGCTGATGGAGTATACACTAACCTGCGCTTTATTCAAGCACAAGATGGCGCCAAACAGTCAAAAACACAAAGCTGAGAGAAACAAAAAACAGCTGATGGAGTATACACTAACCTGCACATTATTCAAGCACAAGATGGCCCTAAACAGTCAAAAACACAAAGCTGACAGAAACGAAATCAGCTGATGGAGTATACACTAACCTGCACATTATTCAGACACAAGATGGCCCTAAACAGTCAAAAACACAAAGCTGACAGAAACGAAAACAGCTGATGGAGTATACACTAACCTGCACATTATTCAGACACAAGATGGCGCCAAACAATCAAAAACACAAAGCTCTAAAACAAAATCAGCTGATGGAGTATACACTAACCTGCACATTATTCAGACACTAGATGGCGCCAAACTGATGGAGTATACACTAACCTGCACATTATTCAGACACTAGATGGCGCCAAACTGATGGAGTATACACTAACCTGCACATTATTCAGACATAAGATGGAGACAAACAGTCAAAAACACAAAGCTGACAGAAACGAAAAAAGCTGATGGAGTATACACTAACCTGCACATTATTCAGACATAAGATGGAGACAAACAGTCAAAAACACAAAGCTCTAAAACAAAAACAGCTGATGGAGTATACACTAACCTGCACATTATTCAGACACTAGATGGCGCCAAACTGATGGAGTATACACTAACCTGCACATTATTCAGACACAAGATGGCGCCAAACAATCAAAAACACAAAGCTGACAGAAACGAAAACAGCTGATGGAGTATACACTAACCTGCGCATTATTCAGACACAAGATGGCGCCAAACAATCAAAAACACAAAGCTGACAGAAACGAAAACAGCTGATGGAGTATACACTAACCTGCACATTATTCAGACACAAGATGGCGCCAAACAATCAAAAACACAAAGCTCTAAAACAAAATCAGCTGATGGAGTATACACTAACCTGCACATTATTCAGACACTAGATGGCGCCAAACTGATGGAGTATACACTAACCTGCACATTATTCAGACACTAGATGGCGCCAAACTGATGGAGTATACACTAACCTGCGCATTATTCAGACACAAGATGGCGCCAAACAATCAAAAACACAAAGCTGACAGAAACGAAAACAGCTGATGGAGTATACACTAACCTGCACATTATTCAGACATAAGATGGAGAAAAACAGTCAAAAACACAAAGCTGACAGAAACGAAATCAGCTGATGGAGTATACACTAACCTGCACATTATTCAGACATAAGATGGAGAAAAACAGTCAAAAACACAAAGCTGACAGAAACGAAAACAGCTGATGGAGTATACACTAACCTGCACATTATTCAGACACAAGATGGCGCCAAACAATCAAAAACACAAAGCTGACAGAAACGAAAACAGCCGATGGAGTATACACTAACCTGCGCATTATTCAGACACAAGATAGCGCCAAACAATCAAAAACACAAAGTTTCCCAGTACTGGGTTGCATGTTTTTTTCTCCTTCATACTATAAATACACCCTCTGCAGTGTGGTATATACTTGTGTCTACTCTACAGTGCTATAATACCTTGCGTGCTCTTGTGGTATATATGGAGCATTAGGCCATACATCTCCATCAGCACCGCTTCCCATCATTTGGGTCAAAGCATTTAATATTTAAGTGCTCCATTTTAACGTTACTCGCTATATTTAGCTTCACTGGCATGCTAAAGCAATGCAGCACGAGTGTAATGCAATAAAGAAACATTCATTTCCGAGTTGTGCTGAATGATGTTATTATAATAAGCAGTCATCCTCATTACCTCATATGTCTGACTAAAGCTTGTTTTGGGGGGGTTTGCAGGCAAAAATTGCTCATTAAATGTTAGTTTTGCGAGTGTGAAGGCTGGTGCGCCGCAGTGTGTGTGTGTGTTTCGCTCTTCTTTGATGCTGTTATCTCACACAGCAGTTGGTGAACGTGGCATTAAGCTCTGAGTTTCCCTCAGACTCTCACAGCACTTTTATTGATTTTCAGCTCGATGCACCAAGGAAATGCGAAGTCTTACACATACTAATTTCCAAAGGCTGTTTTTGTCATATTTAAACACGACTCTTTTGCTTGACAATTTTTGTCTTTTTGTGTTTTAACACTTTATAGGGCGATAAACTGTTTACTGTATCTTCACTGACACTCATTACAATATGCAGTCTTTCATTTTCCTTCAGCTTCCTTCGTCTCTGTTTCAGAGGTTGCCACAGTGGAATGAACCGCCAACTATTCCGGCACATGTTTTACGCAGTAGATGCCCTTCCACCCACAACCCTGTACTGTGAAACATCCATAACACACTCATTCACACACACACACACATACACTACGGCCAATTTAGTTAATCAATTCCCCTATAGCGCATGTGTTTGGACTGTGAGGGAAACCAGAGCACCCGGAGGAAACCCACGCCGACACGGGGAGAACATGCAAACTCCACAGAGGAATGCCAGCTGACCCAGCTGGGGCTCAAACCAGGTCCTTTCTTGCTGTGAGGTGATTTTGGTTATATTTAAAAATGATTCAGTAGTTTGAGAGTTTTGTATTTTTGTGTTTTAACCCTTTATCGGGCGATAAACCATAGATGGTAACTTCACTGACACTGATTACAATATTCATTCATAAATTTCCTTCAGATTAGTCTCTATTTCAGAGACGTTTTCTAATATATTATATTACATTATATTTTACTATTATTACATTATTATTACACTATATTATATTATTATTACATTACATTATATTATAATAAAATTACATTATATTATAATATTAATATTACATTATATTATATTATTATTACACTATATTCCATTATCATCACAATATTACATTATATCATAATATTATTACATTATTATTACACTATATTATATTATTATTACATTATATTGTTTATTTTTACATTATTATTACACTATATTATATTTTTATTACATTATATTATATTATTATTATTACAATAATTTTACACTATATTATATTATTATTACATTATTACATTATATTGTATTATTTTTACATTATTATTACACTATATTCCATTATCATCACAATATTACATTATATCATAATATTATTACATTATTATTACACTATATTATATTATTATTACATTATATTGTATTATTTTTACATTATTATTACACTATATTATATTATTATTACATTATATTATATTATTATTACAATATTATTACACTATATTATATTATTATTACATTATTACATTATATTATATAATTATTACATTATTATTACACTATATTATAATATTATTACATTATATTATATTATTATTACATTATCGTTACACTGTATTATATTATTATTACATTACATTATATTATAATATTATTATTACACTATATTATAATATTATTATATTATATTATAATTACATTATCGTTACACTGTATTATATTATTATTACATTACATTATATTATAATATTATTATTACACTATATTATATTATTATTACATTATATTGTATTATTTTTACATTATTATTACACTATATTCCATTATCAGCACATTATTACATTATATCATAATATTATTACATTATTATTACACTATATTATATTATTATTACATTATATTGTATTATTTTTACATTATTATTACACTATATTATATTATTATTACATTATATCATATTATTATTACAATATTATTACACTATATTATATTATTATTACATTACATTATATTATAATATTATTATTACACTATATTATATTATTATTACACTATTACATTATATTATATAATTATTACATTATTATTACACTTTATTATAATATTATTACATTATATTATATTATTATTACATTATCGTTACACTGTATTATATTATTATTACATTACATTATATTATAATATTATTATTACACTATATTATATTATTATTACATTATTACATTATATTATATAATTATTACATTGTTATTACACTATATTATAATATTATTACATTATATTATAATTACATTATCGTTACACTGTATTATATTATTATTACATTACATTATATTATAATATTATTATTACACTATATTATATTATTATTACATTATATTGTATTATTTTTACATTATTATTACACTATATTCCATTATCATCACATTATTAAATTATATTACATTATTATTACACTGCATTATATTATTATTATATTATGTTATATTATTATTACATTATTGTTACACTATATTACATTATTACAATATATTATTTTATGTTATATTTTATTATTATTACATTATTGTTACACTATATTATATTATTACATTACATTATATTATAATACTATTACATTATTATTGCACTATATTACATTATTATTACATTATATTATATTATTATTACATTATTATTAAATTTGTACATTATATTATATTATTATTACATTAATATTACATTATATTATATTATTTTTGATAACAATATAATATAAATAATATAATATAATCACATTATTCATTCATTTTCTTTTCGGCTTAGTCCCTTTATTAATCTGCGGTCGCCACCGTGGAATGAACCGCCATTATCACAATATATTATATTATTATTACATTATATTATTATTTTATTATTACATTATTATTACATTATATTATATTATAACATTATATAACATTATATTATATTATTATTATAATATATTATTATTATTATATTAGACTAAATTATATTATTATTACATTATATTATCAAATAAAAAAAACAAGGCTTTCTTCAGTAGACAAATTTAAGAGGAAATACTATCATAATAGCACTGTTAAACATCACTTGTGAAATATTAAAAAAAGAATGACAATTTAACACAAGGGCCTAACTAATAATACTGTATAACTGTCAATGTATAAAGACACTAAATTAATCATTGTTTTTAGTCCTCATCCAAATATATTCATTAAAAGTGCATTATTTCTAGAACAAGAACTACAATAAAACTAAAAAGTGTTTATTTTATCACAAAGGCTCCTAATGTCCTCACACCATCTACAGCAGCCTCGACTACCCATATACTGTTAATATATATGATTTTCACACCTTCAGCCAAAAAAGCAATCCAATAAACCCGGAAAGCACACACACACACACACACACACACACACACACACACACAAACACACACACACGCACATGTATGTTCCTCCAGCACCTGATAAGGAAGAGGAAGTGAAAGCACCAAACATCAGCACACCTCGACCCAATACCAGTAAAATCAGTCAATCAAGCAGCGTCAAGATCTGCATCAGAAGCACCATGCAGTCATCGTCTTTGTCGTGCATGCTTACGTAAGACATCTCAGCTCTTCCTATTCTCCTCCACTCCCTCCATTCTCATCTATTATCAACGTTTCCCCAGAGCGACCCTTCCCCCCATCCCAAATGAGAAAGAGATTGATAGAGACGCTGCAGCGCATCTCGCTTTACCCCCGTGCCACCCTGAACACACCATCAGGAGCAGCGCTTGCTTTGCGGAAATAACTTCATCCCTGCAGAAACTTCCCCACGGCACACACACTGATTTTACAAAATGCAGAGAAAAGCCCTACCTTCTCAATCTGTTGTGCTCATACTCTTTGTGTGTCTTGATCTGGTGCACATCAGATCTGCAGTGCCTCGCGAGTGTGTGTGTGTATGTACAGCAGTGACGTGCAGACGTGTGAAGCTAGCAGAGCACAGTTTCAACCTCAGACATCACTTCCTCTGCTTCACAATGTGTTTCCCTTTACTGTGTTGACACATCCTCTTCTGTGCCTCTGTGTCATTTGTATGTTCATGCAGACCGCGTGCAAAACACAGCATGGGGTGAATATGAAGGTTATTTGTGTAAATAAGGCTGGTTTATTGGCATCAGTGCTTACGTTAAGACTTTTCAGCATCCTTCATAGTGCTTCAGACTGTCAATATGTACCTTTGAAGAATTCTGGAGATTCTAAATTGCATCCTTTAAGAGTTCGAAAGGTTCTAAATGATCAAAAATGGTTTTTAAGAATTCCAGAGATTCTAAATTTGTCCCTTTTATGAATTGTAAAAATTCAAGAATTCTAAAGATGCTGTGTTCTAAAACGTCTTTTAAGAATTCTGAAAATTCTAAAGGTTGCAAAATGTTGCTTTTAGAAATTCCAAAGATTCTAAATTCATTCATTTTCTTGTCGGCTTAGTCTCTTTATTAGATGCCCGCAGCGGATGCCCTTCCAGCCACAACCCATCCCTGGGAAACATCCACACACACACACACTACGGACGATTTGGCCTACCCAATTCACCTGTACCGCATGTGTTTGGACTGTGGTGGAAACAGGAGCACCCGGAGGAAACCCACGCGAATGCAGGGAGAACATACAAACTCCTCACAGAAACGCCAACTGAGCCGAGGTTCAAACCAGCGACCTTCTTGCTGTGAAGCGACAGCACTACCTACTGCACCACTGTTTCGCCCTCCAAACATTCTAAAGTAAATTCAATTTTGTTGGCATCACTGTGAAAACACCAGCATGCCAGCATGACTTAAGGTTCTTTTCAGCATGACTTAAGGTTCTTCAGCATCCTTTTTAGAGCTTCAGTTCATTAGACTTTAAGATGTATTTTTTTTAAGAATTCTAAATGTTCTACAAAATTTTTTTTTTTTTTTACGATTTATGAAGATTCTACTTTGCATCCTATAAGAATTTGAAAGGTTCTAACGGTTCAAAATGCTTTTTAGGGATTCTAGAGATTATAAACTCCCTTTTGAGAATTGTGAAAATTCAAGAATTCTAAGTATGCTAAATGTTCTAAAATGTTTCTTAAAGATTCTAAAATGCATCTTTTATAAATCCCAAACATTCTAAAAACATTTCTTTATTGGCACCACTCTGAAAACACCATTTTGGAACCTTCATTTTTCAGCAGGACTTAAGGTTCTTCACATCATCTGTGTTTCCATGGAGACTCTTCAGCATCCTTTCTAATACTTCGGGTTCTTCAGACTTTCAAATGTTTCTTTGAAGATTTCGAAAAGTTCAAAAACGCTTTTTAAGGATTCTAGATATTCCGAAATTTGTTTCCTTCATGAATTGTGAAAATTCAAGAATTCTAAAGATTCTAAATGTTCTGAAATGTCTTTTAAGAATTCTAAAGATTCTAAATCTTGTAAGAATTCTGAACATTTGAAAGGTCTCTAAATAGTTTTTTTTATAAGTTCCAATGTAAAAACATTCTAAAAACATTTCTTTATTGGCATCACTGTGAAAACACCATTTTGGAACCTTCATTTTCAGCATAAAGTTTCTTTACATCATCTGTGTTTCCATGGAGACTCTTCAGCATCCTTTTTAGAGCTTCGGTTCACTAGACTTTAAGATGTATTTTTTAAGAATTCTAAATGTTCTACAATTTTTTTTTTACGATTTATGAAAATTCTAATTTGCATCCTATAAGAATTTGAAAGGTTCTAACGGTTCAAAATGCTTTTTAGGGATTCTAGAGATTATAAACTTCCTTTTGAGAATTGTGAAAATTCAAGAATTCCAAGTATGCTAAATGTTCTAAAATGTTTTTTAAGGATTCTAAAATGCATCTTTTATAAATTCCAAACAATCTAAAAACATTTATTCGTTGGCATCACTGTGAAAACATTATTTTGGATCCTTCATTTTTCATGACTTTTAGCAATTCCAAAGAATTAACAATGTTTCCCCTCAACAATTCTAAAGATTCTAAAATGTTTCTTTTAAGAACTCTAAAGATTCTAATGAATTCTAAAATTCTCTAAAGATTCTAATGTTTCTGTAATGCTTATGTTAATGTAGCCATGTGGGGAGTGTGGGGGGGGGGACCCACCCCTCACTAAAAAAGGTCCATAATTTGTTCCATACATGAGCACATTTGTCCTATTTTGACTCCTATGCCATTATAAGGAAAATAGTGAAAATAAAAAGTCTTTAAGACCATTATTATTTTAATGTTTTAATTATTTTTTATTCAAATAAGCAAATTCTGCCGTAGGTTAATTGAATGTGCTGGCCAGTTTATTATTTGCCAAATAAATGACAATAGGCTACAGTTTTTAATTTAAAACTTTAACAGATTCCAGTTTTTTTTTTTTTTTTTTTTTTTGTAATGATATATGATGTAATAAATTTGTATTTAAATGTTTATATTTCTTTATTCTAAATCTGAATTTTTTTGCACATTAAAAAGTGTGGTTATGATGACCATCCAACTAGAAAACTACAGCTAAAAATAATGCTTAAAATGCCACTAAACTACAGTACTTAAATCTCATAATTGAATAGAAAATGAGGCGAATAACTGCACTAAAGTCCACTTTTTGAGAAAAATGACCACCCCATTCACCAGACTGGCTACAGGCACAGCATCAGTGTTTCCACAGAGACTCTTCAGCATCTTTTTAGTGCTTCGGGTTCTTCAGACTTTAAAATGTTTCTTTCAAGATTTCTAAAGATTCTAAAATGTTTCTTCTTCGTCATCACTGTAAAAATACCACTGTGAAACTTTTATTCTTCAGTGTAACTGACTGCTCTTTATTGCATCTGTGCTCCAATGAAAAGCCTTTAGCATCTCAAGGACCTTCTCAGTGCTTTGAACATTCTTAAAAATAAAGGTTCTTTATTGGCATTGATGATCCCATAGAGAACAGTTAACATCTATAAAATCATTTATAATAGAAAAAAAGATATTTATTAAGATAAAAATATATATTAAAATGCTATTTTACACTAACAAAAAATGTTTATTTAGACAAACCAGTGTCTGAAAGGCTCTTTAAGGAACCTAAAATGGTTCTGGAATGGTATCACAAAGAAAAAAGAAAAATTTTGGAACCTTGATGTTTAAAACAACACAAAAGAGCGCTAATCACTGAAAGATATTAAAGATTCTATAATAAAATCTAGAATCTAATTGTAAGAGTGCAGTGCATCAAGATGGGCGGGTTTGAATTGATTATGAGCAAAATATCATTGGTCTTACCTGCCAGATTTCATCTCAGCCTCTCATAAACATCCTCGTTTCCTCAATCAAGGCCAGCGTTACTTTAAATCTCTCTCTCCTTCTCGTCCAGTAGCTGTTCTTTCTTCACTCAAAAATATCAATGCAGCAACACAAAATCCACCCGTGACAGCTCACAAAGCTCTCCGTCTTTTTCTGCCGCTCTCCAGCATGCTGTGGTTAATACCCATTCACAGAGAACTAAAGCCGTCCCCTTCCTCCGCCCTGCACCGCTCCAGATCTCCACCCCCTCCTGCCTTCTGCTTGGACCTCTCTTGCCCTCTGGCTCCTCAGCCTCCTCCTCACTCTAATCCTTTCTAAAGACTAATGGATGGATGATTAGGGAGAATAGATTAGTATGGAGTACAAACGATTGCTCTGCACTATTGAAAACGAAATGCAATGAAATAGAAGGACCATCAGCGAACAAGCTTTCAATGAAGAGTTCAGACAGTGTGTGACCCTGGAACTCAATTTTTGGAGGCTGAGATTTATGCATTATCTGAGAGTGGAATTAATATGCTTTCCGTTCGTGTGTGATTTGATAGTGTAGGACAATATTTGGCAGAGATTTACAGCTATTGGAAAATGTGAAATCGGAGTGTTCAAAAGATAAATAGAAATACTGAGAAAATAATTACTAATCAGAGTAGATTGAGTTGTATATTTATAGATGAAGTCAGAATTATTCGCATCTCCATTTTAATTTGCCCCCAATTTATGTTTGACAGAGAGCTGATTTTTATTTTCACAACATATCTAAACATAAAAGTTTCATCTCTAATAACTGATTTATTTTCTCTTTGTCATGATGACAGTAATTAATATTAGACTAGATATTCTTCAAGACACTTCCATACAGCTTAAAGTGACATTTAAAGGCTTAACTAGGTTAATTTGGGTAACTAGGCAGGTTATTGTATAATAATGGATTGTTCTGTAGACTATCAAAAAAAATAGCTAAAAGGAGCTAATAATATTGACCTTGAAATTGATTTAAAAAAATTAAAAACTGCTTTTATTCTTGCCGAAATAAAACAAATAAGACTTTCTCCAGAAGAAAGAATATTATCAGACACACTGTGAACATTTCCTTGCTCTGTTCAACATCATTTGGGAAATATTTAAAAAAGAAAAAATAAATGAAAGGGGGGCTAATAATTCTGATTTTAGCTATGTGTATATTTAAGGTAGAATTAGGGTGATTTGGCCTAAAATTAAAATCTCGATTATTTGAACATTTTAATTCGATTACGATTATTAAATTATTGTTTATTTATTTATTTATTTTTTTTTAGCCTTCATAGTTCCCTGACAGATTTTGTACAGGACATATGCTCACATATTACAAGTGAGAGATGTTTAAATGAAGGGTGCATTACTTGATTTTAAAAACAACTGAAGGAAACACACACTATCTACTATCTGTGATTATTTATTGAACATCAACGTTGAAAAACTGACATTAAAGCACACATTGCCCAAATCAAACAGTCAGTTTTTTTTCTTATATAAAAGAGGAAAAATAATAACTTTTTTCCAAACAAAATAAATTATTTTCTATGTTTTTCATATTAAATGAAATAAATTGTAAATAAAATAACTCTCTTGCATTTCCTGTAAATCATATTTTAAACAGTGCATTTCTTGCATCTTCTGTAAACAAATAGACATGGAGCACAATGGGATACCTTGTGTCATTTTCCGAGTATACATTTTTCTTTGTTTGAATTGTTTACTAAATCTATTCATGTTATGCTCACTGCAAAAAAAGATAAAAAGCCTTAAAATAAGACCAGCATATGATATAAACATCTTGTTACAGCTTACAGGTATAAAAAGTTTCAAAATGTATTCATTAATAATGTATTTAATGTGTCGTTATTTTAAATTATTTTTGTTAATATAAATAATATTTGACTAGATATTCTTCAAGAGACATCTATACAGCTTACAGTAACATTTAAAGGCTTCACTAGGTTAATTAGGTTAACTACTGTAGGCAGGTTAGGTTAATTAGGCAAGTTATTGTATAACAGTGGGTTGTTCTGTAGACTATTGAAAAAAAAAACATGGCTTAATGGGGCTAATAATATTGACCTTAAAATGGTGTTTAAAAAATTAAAAACTGCTTTAATTCAAGCCGAAATAAAACAAATAAGACTTTCTCTAGAAGAAAAAATATTATTAGACATACTGTGAACATTTCCTTGCTCCTTGGGAAATATAAAAAAAATAATAATTCAAAGGGAGGCTTTTAATTCTGACTTCAACTGTATATATTTAGTTAAGTATTTTAGGAGGTATATACTGTACATTACATGGGTAAATACATTGAGATTTGTATGCAAAGGTAGTTTATGCATAGAAAGATCTCAAAAGAAAGATACCACAGTGATTCCAAAGAGGAACTATTCTTGTTTCCCCAATAAGCCTTTCTTTTATCAGTTCCTAAAAGAAAAACTTCTTTTAAAAAGTACAAATCCTGTCATTGGGATCATACGTTGTACCATTTGGGTACTAATATGCGTAATTTAGGAATTAATAGCGTACAAATGTGTGATGGATGATTTAAAATCTGAATAAAAAACAAATTATCATAAAGCAACAGGGTCTATGCAGAAGTAATAATCCCAATAAATAATGCGTCAATTGTATGAAAGAGTAACAGATGTGTGAATGCATGTGTGTGATCCTGGTATTCATTACATTATGGGGACCAAATGAGGCCTCGATTACAGCGCTAGCATTGTTTGACCTTGTGTTGATTGATTGATTTTTGTTCAGCATGAGTAATGTGGCTCATAAATTACCCAAATTCAGGTATTTTGAAACTGTAAAAGTGTAAGGGTTGGGTTTTGAGGGAAGATTGGGGAAAGAGGACACAATATACAGTATAAAAATCATGTCTATGTGAACCTTTCTATGTGTGTGCGTGTGTAAGGCTAAACACTGTGACTCATGTCCGCACACTCATAGGCAGTCATTCACTTTAAACGCATGATAATGGGCAGGATTGGGAGATTCTCCTAGGGCTTGACCATCTGGCAGCAGAATGTGGGGTGACCCTCGCTGATGCTGACCCAACAACACCACTGATCTGGGGGGTTGGTCACATACACAGCCTGAACAGCTAAGTTCTATTGCAATAATCAAGCCTGGAAATGGTCAAACACCTCTAAAACCGGACTGGTCTACCATCTAAAACCAGATTAGGTTGGTTTTAGCCGTTTTTTGTTTTTGTTTTTTTCAGCGGGGATACCATTTCAGAAAAGGATTGTTTGCAAATTCTAAACAGGGAAATCATATTAGCAGCCGATGGCTATCAAAGTACAGCATTGTTCACAGTCAATTAAATAGTGCGTATTGAAGTCATGCCATTTTAAAATGAATATTGTAGTGAAGTAAACAATGTACGCCGTGCGTCACAAGTTGTTACTGATTAAAAATAGATGAATGTGCAAATATCATAATCATAACAACAACCTTTTACCTCAATCAATCATTGTTTCCCTGTCCTAAAGAAGTTCTACTACTTGTATTTGCAGGCATTAATTATAGTGATCATACGGTCATCTAGTGGACATAGTTGGTACTGCTCCAGTTTTGAGACGCTAGTAAGTCTAAATGTATTTGACCAAACGCTGAATTCGAACAACCCAGCATTTTTTGTGTGCTTGTTGACAACACTCTAGTGTTGTAAACAGAAATCTCTGAATGCGCACCGTTATTTTTTAAACGTAGGCTACATTAGCAAACTTAGCTAACCGTGTTGTTAAAATGTAACGCAACGTCAATAAGCACCAGCTAACTTTAGTAGGTAAAGTTCATTTCTTACCAGTTGTATAGCAGTTTATTGTCCTTTTCTTCAATCCCGACGTGTTTATTGATGTAACTCCTTTGTAAACCTGCACGCAGCTCACATCTGTAGACACTCACTCCCTCTCAGCAATTAATGGAGTAGACTACATTCCCATTTCCCTTGCCTCTCGTGCTGTCTAATCGAGCCGTAACGAAGCTTATAACTTGAGGTACATTTGGTTTATATTCGCATATCTCGCGCATTCAGACTTTCATCTTCAATAAAATGGTAAAGCAGAATTTAAAAATTCGTATACTGATTATGAAATGGGCTAGTAATGAGGTGACTCGGTCCCTATTGTTAGCACAGAATATTCTGTCTGATGTCTGTCTGCAAGTCAGATTTAAAAACATTGGCATTTATTTAAAGTAAAACCAACTTTAGCTCTGACTAACTAACTAACTAACTAACTAACTAACTAACTAACTAACTTACTCCCTGCTAAAAAATCCAGCTTAAACCAGCCTAGGATGGCTGGTTTTAGTTTTGGCCACTTCCAGGCTGGTTTCCAGCCATTTCCAGTCTGGTCTTAGCTGGTCAGGCTGGAAAGTGACAAGCTAAAACCATCTAAAACCAGCTTGACCATCCTGGTTTAAGCTGGACATAGCTTGTTTTGGCTGGGCTCCTAGCCTGGCTAGGCTGGTCAAGCTGGTTTTAGCTGGTCATCTCCTAGCCTGACCAGCTAAGACCAGGTTGGAAATGGCCAAAACCCCTCTAAAACCAACCAACCATCCTAGGCTGGTTTAAACTGGATTTTCAGCAGGGTAAATAAATAAATAAATAACCTTAACATTCATTTGAATTGCTATAAACATCCCAGTGAACAGTAAATAAAAAGGTTCATATCCTATATCTTGATTATCTGGTTAAGATATCCCACATACTGTATTAATACAGCATAGTTGTTTTACTGCATTAAACAACAGCACCAGCATACAGCAATTGGGTAATTAGTTTATAGTTGTTGTATTACAATGGGAAATAGTTACCAAAATAGATTCATGCACAACTTATTTACCATAAACTATAGTATTGTCCCATGTCAGACAACAGGATCTCATACTTAGCATTTACAACTTTCTCTGAATGAGATTTCTTTATTTTGACAACATAAAGATCTTAAAATCAGCCGATCTTCAACATGCTTCCCTGTAAACATTTTGGATGTATTAAATGCTGCTTTATTTATATTTTCCAATAGATGGCGCCACAACTCAACAGTGAATCTATGTATGGAATTGGCCTATAAAGGAAATTGCTATATCGACTTACCTTACAGATTTTTGTCATGTCTTAAATGTGAAGGAAAGAAAAAAAACATACATTTCAAAAAAGCACACTGAACTGAATAAATAAACAATACTCACTCATGTAGATGTTTTAAAAGGAGTATTTATAGTCACTGAACCATACAGACTTGCACATTTAAAAAGGTATTTGCATGAGAAAAATACATTCATTTACCTCCGAGAATAAAAGCCATCTCTTGTGTTACAGAATAAAAACATAATTTCACAAATGACCTTAAATCTAAACAGATTGTCATGCAAATCGTCCTCTCTCCTTTCAGCATTAAAACCCTCTGTACAAAATAACTTATTTATTCACTCTAAAAAATGCTGGGATGTCATAACCCAGTGTTGGGTCAAATTAATTAAATATAAATTGCACTTTTTAACACAAAGGTTGGGTTTGTGCAGATTTGACCCAGAATTGGGTTTTAAAAACCTAGCTATTTTGTTGTGTTACAATGTTACATGCATAACTAAATGTCACATAAGAGTACACTAAAAAAATGGGTTGTTTAACCTAATGTTGGGTTAAATAAGCTTGTCAGCATTTGGACAAATATTTGAGTTCACTCAAAAAAAAAAAAAAAAAATTTGCTGCTTGTAAATCTACTTATAAAAACGAGTTGAATCAACAAAATTATTTGTGGACAAATTAATTATTTCATGTTAAATCTACATGAATTTGTAAACAGAATTAAGTTAATCAATTTGTGTTGGGACCACATATAGATACAGTTGAACCCGATATTTTGACAGTCTTGGGTTATGGCAACCCACTTTTTTTTTTTTTTTTTTGAGTGTTACAATACATGAGACACATGCATAACTAAATGTCACACAGCAGTACACTCTAAAAAAGCTGGGCTGTAACCTAAAGTTTGGGTTAAATATGGGTTTGTCCATATTTGGCCCAACATTCACACAAATTTTTTTATTTATTTATTTATTTATTTTTTTTGCAACTTGTGCAAGCTAATTTAAAACGAGCTGTTGTTTTGGGACAACTTAATTGTTTTAAGTTGTAATGTAAATGTAATGTAATATGTTTATTTATATAGCGCATTTATCATGTATGGCCATACAGTGGCGCTGCTGGCCCTATGATTAAAGAGGGGGGGGGAGGGGGTGTATGTATGGGAGAGTTGTCGCGGACGAAAGAGAAGAGTGGGGGGCAGGGGGGGAATGGTGATAGGGGGGTTGTTGCGGTTGAAAGTGAAGACGGGGGGTGGGGGTTTAATCGGGGGGCCCAAAATGATGTGGGCCCTTAGAATCATCCAACCCCAACTTAATTTTTTTCAGTTGTAATGTAAATGTAATATGTTAATTTATATAATGCATTTATGATGTATGGCCATACAGTGGCACTGCTGGCCCTATGACCAAAGAGAAGGGGGGGGTATGGGAGAGTTGTCGCGGACGAAAGAGAAGAGTGGGGGGCAGGGGGGGAATGGTGATAGGGGTGTTGTTGCGGTTGAAAGTGAAGACGGGGGATGGGGGTTTATCGGGGGGCCCTAATAGTATCTCTGGGGGCCCCAAAATGATGTGGGCCCTTAGAATCATCCAACCCCAACTTAATTGTTTTCAGTTGTAATGTAAATGTAATGCAATATGTTTATTTATATAGCGCATTTATCATGTATGGCCATACAGTGGCGCTGCTGGTCCTAAGACTAAAGAGAGGGTGTGGGGTGAAGGGGTGGGTATGGGAGGGTTGTCTCGGATGAAAGAGAAGAGTGGGGGGCAGGGAGGGAATGGTGATAGGAGTGTTGTTGCAGTTGAAAGTGAAGACGGGGGGTGGGGGTTATTAGGGGGCCCTAATAGTATCTCTGGGGGCCCCAAAATGATGTGGGCCCTTAGAATCATCACCCCCCCCCCCCCCCCCAAAGGGGTGCACCCCTGTGGCCATACACTCGAAGCGCTTCACAATCATGAGAGGGGTCTCTCCACACCGCTACCAGTGTGCAGCTTCACTTGGATGATGCGATCAGCCACAGCACAACGGCTCCGGTGCGTTTACCACACACCCTCTAATGGAGTGGAGAGACAGTGATAGGAGAAACCGCCTACTACTCAGTAGGTACTGCATTCGAATTTAAATGTACTCGGTCGTCAGAAAAGTATGTTCTTTACAGTATGAATGTGAAAAGTATGAATGGAATTCGGACGTACTACACCCGCCATTTTGCTATGGTCATGTTACCTACCTGTGTCTGTTGAGTCGCTTCACTCTCATTCATGAATTCTCTCGTGGAGCATCATGGGATGGCGCAGTGTGCATGGGATGCGCAAGTCAGAATCTCGGCGGAAGTAGAAAATCATCCAGGTACTAATACTGATTTTCGAATTCTAAGAATTTGGATGTACTACTCGGCTCGCATACTAATTTTAGCGTACTGTATAGCAATATTGGACGCAGCCATAGAGCCAATTCGGTGGATGGGATGATTGAGGGGTTATGATGGGTAAGGACCGATGGAGGTAGTTTGGCCAGGACACCCTACTCTTTACAAGATTTTTAAAGACCACAGACAGTCCTCGGTTAAACATCTCATCTGAAAGACGGCGCTTACTGACAGTATAGTGTCCCCTTCACTATATTGGGGCATTAGGACCCACAAAGACCACAGGTTGAGCACCCCCTGCTGGCCGCACTAACACCAAGTCCAACAGCAACCTAGTGTTCCCATGTGGGCTCCCATTCGGGTACTGACCAGCCTCAGCCCTGCTTAGCTTCAGTGAGTGAGTGCTCTTGGGCTGCAGGGTGATATGGGTAAGTTCAACAATGAAGTTAATCAATTTGTGTTGGGACAACATGAAGGAATTGTGTGAAACCCAGCATTGGGTTATGACAACCCAGCATTTCTTTAAAGTGTACGATTTCTCAGATCAATATTTACATTGGAAGAATTCCGGACATCACATTTTCAAAGCTACATACAAAACATACATTTAAAAGAAAGACAACAGGAGCATTTTCACATGTGAAACATCGACCTAGTGTTGTGGAACCACAACCACATAGACAGAATTGACATATTTTAAAGATCATTCACATCTTTTGAACATATAAAAATCACAAAAACTACTCATAATCACAATCCGAATAGAGTTACTATTGAATTCAGCAAAAACACCATTCCCTCATGAAGCTGTCACTTCTTATGTTATTTTAATGACTTTAGAATGATCTTTAATATAATGCAGCCTCTATACTCTCGTTAACTATACACATATATGGCGGATCAGACATGGATGAGCATGTTTTAACATCCAAATGATCATATCCTTTAACCATTTAGGTTTAATTCACACTCTTTGATTAGTATTTAATGCTCAGATTAGTGTGGCTAGCAAAGGACTTTATTCAAGCTTATGTCTTACAGACAAAATAATAATAATAATAATAATAATAATAATAACAACAACAATAATAATAATAATAACAGGTCCACAGGAGTTTGTTTTGTTCAAAATCTTATATACGCACAATATTACAGCCTTCATTTTTTTAAATTATGACTTACATTGATAAAAAATGTTGATGCACCAAATACAGTACTGGTGAAATAAATATCATCTTTTATTGCGGTTAACTCTCTCAAAAAACATTAATAGGGGTTATCCCCCATTTTGTTTTATTAAATTTAAAGGTTTAAGGAACATTACGCTGTTTGCATATTGATAACTATATTTAAGTTGCACACGCACACCAGATCTACAGTATAACACCATTTCAGCCATTCCTCTGATGACATCAAGCACCAATTTAGCAACATTCACAAATATTGTTACTATAGTAAAAGTACATCTCTGTACCCCGAACATGGTCAACAGACGCACTCACTCTTCATTATACGGTCATGCTAAAAGACTAAACAATTTCTTGCTTGTTTTTCAGTTTCTGTTTGTTTGATTTTATTTACTCCAAAAAATGCGGGGTTGTTTTAAATGCGCATTATGTAATTTACGCCTCTAGAGGGCGTGCATTCACAACAAACAAAGGCGTAGTTTAATCATTTTTAGCATTACTTACTATTATGCTGCGTTCATACCAGACGCGGAACGCGCGGATAAATCGCGCTATTCGCACGTAAATAGCCACGTGAACATTTGAGTTTACTCGCTTTATTTGCGTGTCAAACCCCGCCTCATTCGGGCGGCAAATTCACTTCAGAATAGACGTGGATTTGGGTGATGGGCGGGGCTTCTGTCTGCCCGGTGACTCTAGCTTCATAGCTAAATAGCTAACATGGATTTTATTGAGAAAATAACTGTTTTTGTGCTTTATGAAGGCTGAAAAACAGCGTCGATACATTTAGGGCCGTGTCTGAGTCCACTAAATCATTTCAGAGGTGCATCCAGCTCTGTGAGCTCATAAACTCCTCCAGAAACTAAACCTGGATGACGGAGGCTTTCAGCGGTGCTTCTGTCTGAGCCAAGCCCAGTTTGATGAACTTTTTGTCGGTGTCGCCTGGAGGATTTCCCCCGGGACTCCAACAACAGGTGTACGTCACAACCACGCCCCCACAAGAGCAAGCTCCTGATTGGTTACGCGGCACGAATGTCCGCTGAAGTTCAGACTTTCGAACTCAAGCAATTCGTGCTAAACGTGCATCAAACGCGCAAAATGCTTAAATTGCGCCACGCCATTTGCGCGTATCGCGCCATTCGCGTAATTCGTGTCATTCGCGCCACGCCATTTGCGCGTATCGCGCCGCAGGATGTCTATTCACACGTTTGCATTGACTTAACATGTAAATCACTCGCATTTGACGCGCGTTCCGCGTCTGGTGTGAACGCAGCATCAGTAAGACTAACTGGGTCACTTGAATCACATCTTAGCCAATCACATAGCACCTTTAAGTCTCCTTCTTTGTATACTCAGCGTTAGCATAAGGGCTGGTCTATACTTCTGCGTCGAATGATCAGCGTGACCCACCATGCATGCCTTACGCGTAGCCATGCATTTACCCTTCTGCGTGCTGTTTGTGTTGCTCTGCAATAACACTTCAGAAATGCTAGCTGGCAGTAGGTCATGTTCCTCTGTGTCGAGTTTATTCGCTGGTGTTTTGCTGTTTTCTGAATGCTCCCGTAATGTACTAGTAGCTAAAACTCGCTCATTTAAAGGCGGGAACTGGCAAACGTGCAACAACTTTAGTTATAAGGTAAACATAAAACAACAGTTTCCATCTGGAGCTCCTTCACGGGACTCGGCACTTGTAAACATTCGCTCTAGCGGGCTCACGGCTCTCAGCGAACGCCCACAATCGTCATTGCAGCCTAATCACAGAGCTTGCGCCATGCTTTGTTGCGATATGTAGTTACATTTTTTAAATGGTGCGTGTCAGCGTCTGCGTTAGCCATGATGAGGGCTGTGTGGTAGGGATGTGCACATCGATGCTGGAGTATCGATATATCGAAAGCCAGAAGTTTTTTAATTTAGTATCAACATTTTTTTTTAAATATCTATATTTTAACTATTTTAATAATTTCCGCATAACTAAATGTTTTAGCGCTGTGTACAGGATTGTCAGTGACTCTTTGCATACAAGACGTTACACCAATCAATCTGTTGCGTGACGTGACGTGAGCGATCATGGTGCAGTTCCCCTATAGCGCATGTGTTTGGACCGTGGGGGAAAGCGGAGCACCCGGAGGAAACCCACGCCAACACGGGGAGAACATGCAAACTCCACACAGAAATGCCAACTGACCCACCCGGGACTCAAACCAGCGACCTTCTTGCTGTGAGGCGACCGTGTAATTTTTGCACTAATTTAAATTATTTAATTTTTTCCACCCAATTGTTAACTTTAAAACAACCCAGCGTTTATTCGAGAGTGTGTGAAAGAGATGCCACAAGACGTCCAGCACATTGATAAATCCCGCCATTCATCTTGAAGATTTTGAGATATGTTTGAGTTCAGGCTGGAGAATGGAAGAAATGACTGTTCTGGATGCAGTTGCAGCTTCAGTCCAGCAGGTAGCAGCATGTCCACGTCTCGGCGTATTCTCCAGCTGTGATAGTGAGTGAACACAGCCAGAGTTTATAAGAGGATACTGTGGAGCTCAATGATGTTGCAACACAGACAGGAGACGCTGGTGTAATGTTCACACATGTCTGACAAGTGTGTGTTTAGATTGATAAACTGGTTTAAAAAGTAGTGTGTTGGAAAGGAAAGCACACACTGTGTGAACGGTGCCTTAAATGTATTTAATGTTAAATGCTGTAATGAGTGAGAGATACCAGTTTAAAGGTGGCAGTCGAATACAGCCTGTTCAGCCGACTCCACATCCTCTTCTGTGATGACTGAAACACACACACACACACACACACACACACACACACACACACACACACACACAAATAATGAGTGTTTTAAACAGCTTATCTGTGTGTGTGTGTGTGTGTCTGTGTTTATATGTTTGTGTTTTTGTGTGGGTGTGTTATTATGTTGTGTTTAAGTGTGTTTGTTTTGTGTGATTTTGTGTTTATATGTGTGTGTGTGTGTGTGTGTGTGTGTTTATGTGGGTGTGTTATTGTGTTGTGTTTGTGTTTGTGTGTGTTTGTTTTGTGTTATTTTGTGTTTATATGTGTGTGTGTTTTATGTGGGTGTGTTAATGTGTTGTGTTTGTGTGTGTTTGTTTTGTGTGATTTTGTGTTTATATGTGTGTGTGATTTTATGTGGGTGTGTTAATGTGTTGTGTTTGTGTGTGTTTGTTTTGTGTGATTTTGTGTTTATATGTGTGTGTGATTTTATGTGGGTGTGTTAATGTGTTGTGTTTGTGTGTGTTTGTTTTGTGTGATTTTGTGTTTATATGTGTGTGTGATTTTATGTGGGTGTGTTAATGTGTTGTGTTTGTGTGTGTTTGTTTTGTGTGATTTTGTGTTTATATGTGTGTGTGTGTTTATGTGGGTGTGTTATTGTGTTGTGTTTGTGTGTGTTTGTTTTGTGTGATTTTGTGTTTATATGTGTGTGTGTTTTATGTGGGTGTGTTATTGTGTTGTGTTTGTGTGTGTTTGTTTTGTGTGATTTTGTGTTTATATGTGTGTGTGTTTTATGTGGGTGTGTTATTGTGTTGTGTTTGTGTGTGTTTGTTTTGTATGATTTTGTGTTTATATGTGTGTGTGTTTTTATGTGGGTGTGTTATTGTGTTGTGTTTGTGTGTTTTTCAGTTTTTTGTGTGTGTGTGTGTGTGTGTGTGTGTATGTGTGTGTTATTGTGTTTGTGTGTGTTTATTTGTGTTTGTGTATGTGTCTGTTTGTCTGATTTTGTTTGTGTATGTGTGTGTTGTGTTTGTGTGTTTATTTGTTTTTGTGTATGTATGTGTTTTGTGTTTGTGTGATTTTGTGTGTGTTATTGTGTGTGTGTGTTTGTGTATCTGTGTGTCTGCGTTTGTTTTGAGTGTTTGTGTCTTTATTTGTGTGTATTTTTGTTTGGGTCTGTTTATGGTGTATGTGTGTGTGTTTTCTGTTTGTTTTGTGTGTGTGTTATTGTGTTTGTTTTGCATTTCTGTTTGTTTTGTGTAATTTTATGTGTTTGTGTGTTATTGTGTGTGTGTGTGTGTGAGTTTGTGCTTCTGTTTGCATGTGCATGTGTGTGTTTGTGTGTATATACGTGTGTGTGTGTGTGTGTTTATGTGTGCTTTTTTGTGTGTGCTTTCTGTGTTTGTGTGTATGCTTATGTGTGTGTGCGTGTGTGTGTATTCTTGTATTTGTGTCTGAGCGTGTGTCTTTGTGTGTGTATATTAGTGTGTTTATGTGTGCATCTTAGTATGTGTGCACATGTGTGGGTTTGTTTCTGTGTGTCTTAATGCGTGTGTAGGGGTGTGTGGATGTGTTTATGTGTGTTTTGTGTGTTTGTGTGTGTCCTTATGTGTATGTGTGGGGTGGTGTGTGGATGTCTTTATGTATGTTTTTGTGTGTGTGTGTGTTTATGTGTGTGCTTTTTGTTTGTGTCTGTGTGTGTGTGCCTGTGTATGTGTGTAGGTGTGTCTGTGCTTGTGTTTGTGTGTGTGTGTTTGTGTGTGTGTGTGTGTGTGTGTGTGAGTGTGTGTGCATAAGTGTGTGTGTGTACAGTACCTGTCTTCTGCAGGTTTGATTGTGCATTGCTGGGCAGAGGTAAGCTGTATGATCTGGACTGTAATGACGGCGGCGTCTCATGACTGATGCTCTTCGTTCTTTTCCGGCATTCGATCGTCAGGCGTCCGTGACACGCTTTATGACAATTCACACCACACACTGACAGGAAATAAAGTGTTAGTGTTTAGACTGACAGGTGAAAAAAACTTTGACAAGACAGGCCTTGTGGCATCGAACTTAATTGCTCTGAAACTTGTATACAACATGTATAGTTGAGCAAACGTGATGTTGATTAAATTAAGATTCTCGCCGACACATCAAAAAGGTCTAAAACTACTGCGAGTATGTGAAAAGACAAAAATAAAGCATGGAAGGAAGTGCTTTATCGTTCATTTGTTTTCACACTTTGTTCAGTTTTCACTCACCTAACCTCCTAGAGCAGTGCTTCTCAAACTTATTTCACCAAGTACCACCTCAGAAAAAAATTCCACGCACCACCACAATGACCAATAATGAAATACATCAGCACAGCAGGCCTAAATAGGCAGCTAAAGCTCTGCACAGTTCAAAAACAAGGCAGATTAATTACTATTATTATGAATATTTATTATTGTCAGCCACTTTAACCATGATAAATAGTTTGAACATTAAGGGCCCTATCATTCACCCGGCGCAGTGTGGCGCAAGGCGCGGCGCAGTAGTCTTTTGGTAGTTTCAGCTTGGCGTAAGAGTGGTTTTGAGGTGTTGCGCTACGCTGTTTAAATAGCAAATGCATTAGTGCTCATATGTGCGCCCATAGGCGTTCTGCTCTAAACAGGGAGGCGTTCCGAGGCGGACCGCTGGCGCGTTGCTATTTTGAGAAACTATATTAGATTTTTCATTAGACCAAAACTAACCCGGTCTAAACTCCAGCACAGAGTTGCTCCTCGCTTACACACTGCTTAATACACACAAGAGAGCAATAGGCAAATATCTTTACATATGAAAAAATGTAAATATTAAGGATATATATAGGACATAATAAGAATAGGTATAGAATATAAATATAAAGGATGAAAATATTACAAAACATATTATTTTCTAGCCTACATAAATATGAAAAATCACTGCTTTCATGTCTTCTTCATCTCGGGAGGCTTTTTCAGTTCATTCATAACAATTTGCTTTTGTATAATGTTATCATTATTAGCAGTATTATTTATTATATCCATATTCATATTTGTTTTATTAAAAACAAGCTTAGATTTGCCCACCTGTCAGGTTTTAGATCATATGGGGCATGGCAGGTGTTTTAGGATATAACTCAGGTTTTTGAGCACACTTCATTATTATTGTTCATTTATTCGTTTGCTGGAAATAAGAACTGAATTTAGAAATAGTTTTGAAATGAATATTTGCGTATTTATTTATATATTTATTTATATATGAGTATTTATTTATAGACTAATTGATGTCTGTGCGTAAAGGTTTCCCTATCCAAGAGCGAAAGTGAAAGTGATCCATTATCTCTCATTCTCGCGCAGTAGATGCTCTGTTTAACTGTTTTCTGTTAAAACACTGTGAACTGTTTGCTTGTGAAATGCTCATTTTTTTCCACTTAGACTTACTTTACGTCCTGTAAATAGTGAATGCGCTCTTGGCGTGACGCAGCTGGCTCTTAAAGGGAATGGGAGATGAGACTCTGATTGGTTTATTCTCAAAACACACCTATAATTCATTAAGAAAATAAACTCAACCCTTTTAGACCATGCGCCATGGCGCAAAGCAGGTTTCCCGTCCTTAAATTAGCAAAAACGCGTCCTGACACGCCCTGAAAGAGTTTGCACCCTGCGTTTTGCGCTCTGCGCATGAACCGTCAAAATAGAGCCCAAACAAGAAGAGTCTGGCTGCAGGGTTGCACTTGCATCTTCAGGCTTGCACTCTCGGGCACCCACACTTCCAATGCAAGTGACGTTATTTACAGTGGACACCTGCACCTGTCACGTCACTTGAAATCAACACAAATAAACCAAAAGTAAGTTTCCAGTTCGTTTGCATTACCAGTGACGACGTTGTCAAATAATTCTAATTACTTAAGTTGTACACCATGACAACCCCACCCCACCCCCCCGAAAAGCAGTTAGTATATTCATTATTGGGTCCCCAGAATGTCAGGAATACAAGGTATACACACACACAAGCATATACAGCTCCTCTTACCTTTGCATTTGTATCCTTGTTTATAAAACCCCCATATCTTAAAAGAAAAGAAGGACATACATCATTAAGGAGGGAGAAGGGATATGCAGACATGATGTGGACAACAGTAGAGACAGGAGGAGGAGGAGGAGCTCAGATCAAGAGAGAGAAAACAGCGGGAAAACAAAAGATGAAAGCGAAAGCGCAGAAATGGATGAAAGCAAAACAGCAAACTCACAGCATCAGAGGCTACACACACACACACACACACACACACACACACACACAATAGAAGGGACTGGGGTACAACAAACAATACACAACATCCAGTAGATAGCCTAATGAAACTGCTCATTTTTAAAAACACTAACAAGTTATGAATCCGTTTCCTCATGAATGCATGAGCATCTGCTACTTACAAAGCCGGTGCAGTGATCGCAGAAGGTGGGCTTCACATATGTGGTCTCTATGAAGGTGTGTATGAAGCCCATCTTGCAATTAAGCAAAGAACTGGCCTTCATAAAATAATCTATCATCTCCTCCCTGCTGATCTTTCCATCCCTGATAAACAGAGATACAGAACATGTGAAGTGTTGTAGTCAATAATTCTGACTTGAACTGTGTGATGGCACTTACTGATTTGTATCGAGTTCTCCAAACTTGCTTAAATAAGGAAAGTTATTCCTGATGCACTCAAACTCTTCCCGTGAGATGAAGCCGTCACCGTTTGTGTCGAAATTCTTGAACACAGACTGTGAAAACACAGTAAAAGCAGGGTTTCACCTGCATGGATCTTTATACATGCGGCATGGGTGTGTGAATGGACATAATTAAATTAATGCAGTATACAGTATTGATGAGGATTAGTTTTCTCTTACATCCACCATCTTCTCGATGTGTTTGCTGATGATTGCAGGATCAGCTTTGGGTTTGACCGACGCTGCCCAGTCATCTATTATTGAAAGTTTTTTAGGAGCTGGGCTGGAGGTAGAGCTTGAGTTCTGAGCCAAAAAATGGATCAATAAATAAAAAACATAAATCAGAGGCACTATTATGAGGCATTATTATGAGGCATTATTATGTAGTTTTCATTTAAATGGGAGTTTATACAGTATATTATATGGGTTTTTTATACTATTGTGACCCTGGACCACAAAACAGTGTTATATTGCACTGCTATATCCTTATTAATCAACATCCTTATTATTATATTAAGTAAAGATCATGATTTATCTTCATCATCCGTCATGATGATGACAGCAGATGGCACTATGGGTCAATTTACATTACTCTCCATGGGAATTCCTGAAACCAACGCTAAGTACAGCTGACAAAAAGAAGCATTAATGTCAATCGATCTGTCCATCTATCTATCTATCTATCTATCTATCTATCTATCTATCTATCTATCTATCTATCTATCTATCTATCTATCTATCTATCTATCTATCTATCTATCTATCTATCTATCTGTCTGTCTGTCTGTCTGTCTGTCTGTCTGTCTGTCTGTCTGTCTGTCTGTCTGTCTGTCTGTCTGTCTGTCTGTCTGTCTGTCTGTCTGTCTGTCTGTCTGTCCGTCCGTCCGTCCGTCCATCCATCCATCCATCTATCTATCTATCTATCTATCTATTCATCCATCCGTCCGTCTGTCCATCCATCCATCCATCCATCCATCCATCCATCCATCCATCCATCCATCCATCCATCCATTTATCCTTCTTTCCTTCCTTCCTTCCATCCGTCCATCCATATATATATTTCTATGTCTATCCATCCATCCATCCATCCATCCATCCATCCATCCATCCCGCCGATCCATCCATCCATCCATCCATTTATCCTTCTTTCCTTCCTTCCATCCATCCATCCATCTATATATTTCTATGTCTATCCATCCATCCATCCATCCATCCCGCCGATCCATCCATCTATCTATCTATCTATCTATCTATCTATCTATCTATCTATCTATCTATCTATCTATCTATCTATCTATCTATCTATCTATCTATCTATCTATCTATCTATCTATCTATTCATCCATCCGTCCGTCTGTCCGTCCATCCATCCATCCATTTATCCTTCTTTCCTTCCTTCCTTCCATCCGTCCATCCATATATATATTTCTATGTCTATCCATCCATCCATCCATCCATCCATCCCGCTGATCCATCCATCCATCCATCCATCCATCCATCCATCCCGCCGATCCATCCATCCATCCATCCATTTATCCTTCTTTCCTTCCTTCCATCCGTCCATCCATCTATATATTTCTATGTCTATCCATCCATCCATCCATCCATCCCGCCGATCCAACCATCCATCCATCCATCCATCCATCCATCCCGCCGATCCAACCATCCATCCATCCATCCATCCATCCATCCATCCATTTATCCTTCTTTCCTTCCTTCCATCCGTCCATCCATCTATATATTTCTGTCTATCTATCCATCCATCCATCCATCCATCCATCCATCTATCTATCTATCTATCTATCTATCTATCTATCTATCTATCCATCTATCTATCTATCTATCTATCTATCTATCTATCTATCTATCTATCTATCTATCTATCTATCTATCTATCTATCTATCTATCTATCTATCTATCTATCTATCTATCTATCTATCTATCTATCTATCTATCTATCTATCTATCTATCTATCTATCTATCTATCTATCTATCTATCTATCCAATTTTGAGTTCACATTTTATATATTGGCACAAATTCTGCTCTATACTGATTTTCTCAATATTTCAATATTTGCACCTTCATTTTTTGCATAGCTCCAGCATTTAAATGGAAAGGCTGACACTCATGACTGGTTTCATGGTACAGGGTCATATTTCACAGAATACACTGCACTTTCTGATGGTCGTGTCTGTAAAACTGACCGCTGGTTTTGTAGCTCTGGGTTCTCTCTGTAACGAGAGCTGATAAATCTCCTCTTCTGTGTGATACTGATCCAGCGATACCTACATATAAAACAACACCCGAAATCAGTCACAGCATTCAATGAGCACGCATGATGAATATAACGTTTCACAAAGACATCAATGATTCTTATTTCTATGTAACAATTATCCTGTATTAAAGAGCACCAAATACGTAAAAATCACGTTTATAAGGGGTTTAAACTCTGTTGTGTGGCCGCAGTGTGTGAATATATTCAGCCTCTAGGGCAGGGGTGTCAAACTCAATTCCTGGAGGGCCGAAGCCCTGCACAGTTTAGTTCCAACCCTGCTCCAACACACTTGCCTGTAGGTTTCAAACAAGCCTGAAGGACTCAATAAGTTTGATCAGGTGTGTTTAATTAGGGTTGGAACTAAACTGTGCAGAGCTGCGGCCCTCCAGGAACTGAGTTTGACACCTGTGCTCTAATGGTACTAATTTTATACTTTATAATGAGACTTGATGAAATCAGTCTGCAGAGACACTTTGATTGACATTCTCTCTTTGTACGTGTCATCAGAGGAGGAAAGCCCCGCCCACTAGTGACCATCTCTCCCTCATTAGCATAAGACGTTAGTCTTGTTTTTAAACTTACCACTATGCTGACACCTAGGGGTTCTTCTCTCCGCCCTCTTTTGGAAAAGTGGGCTGGGTCAAATGAACCTGGGCTAGATATGGGGATCATGTAAGATACTGCTTACAAAAACTTGAGAATATAAAGTCAAATGGGCTAAAATTAATGCTAACTTTAGAGACTCTTGAAACACTTTCCTACTGTGTGCATGTGTTGTCTCTCTGGCCCCTTTAGTTTCTGGTTGGATTTTGATCAGATATGAATTCTCATGGTAGATTAACAGAATGCAGCGATTACTGTACGCATTCCAAAGATTCTATTTAGAGCCGTTCTTGTTTCTATGGCAACAAATTCTTGCAAAAGTTTTTGGAAACGAAGTCTGTGTTGCGTATGGATATAACAACAGAGCATAACAACAGTTGTGTGTGAACACTGAGACAGTTGACTGCCCAAATACACTCTTTCTCTAATGCGTTTGTGCTAAAGGTGGGCTGTGAGCTATTAGAGCCAAAAGATTATTGCTGTTTACATAAGCTGATTCCACTAGACTTAAAAAATTAGTTGTCATCTTATTATTCCTGGAAATCTTGTCAAAATATTTAAAGTAAAAATTACATGGAAGTAATTTGAATCTAAATGTGATCAATCACAATTAATCATTGTCCAGCAGTCAAACCAATTAGGGTTGGGTGGATAAACGATGCCATCATCCATCGCCGATGGCCAATAGACAACAACAATGCTGAGCCAGCATCGCCGATGCTCCAGCCTGCCCCACCCCTGTCGCATACCCGCTCATAAAAAATACACACTCAGGCCCCGTTTACACTAATACGTCTTAGGGCCCTATCATACACCTGGCGCAATGTGGCGCAAGCCGCGAGGCAATTGTTGTTTGCTA
Organism: Danio rerio; assembly: GCF_052040795.2. Taxonomy (NCBI): domain Eukaryota; kingdom Metazoa; phylum Chordata; class Actinopteri; order Cypriniformes; family Danionidae; genus Danio; species Danio rerio. Next base: position 78,706,204 of record NC_141027.1, read on the forward strand.
GTTTCAGCTTGGCGCAAGAGTCGTTTTGACGTTTTCCGCCACACTGTTTAAATAGCAAATGCATTTGCGCTTATATGTGTGCCCATAGGCGTTCTGCTCTAAAAAAGGAGGTGTGTTGAGGCGCATTGCTGGCGTGTTGCTATTTTGAGAAACTGTAATAGATTTTTCAACAGACCAAAACAAAGCCGGTCTATTGTCCAGCGCAGAGCGCGTTAGTTGTGCGCCTCACTTACACACTGCTCAATACACACAAGATGTAGAGCAATACGCAAATATCTTTACATATGAAAAAAGAATTAAAATATTAAGGATATATATAGGATATAATAAGGATATATGTAGGATATAAATATAAAGGATTAAAATATTACAAAACATATTATTTTCTAGCCTACATAAATATAAAAAACACTGCCTTCATGTCTTCTTCATCTCGGGAGGCTTTTTCAGTTCATTCAATTTGCTTTTGTATAATGTTATTATTATTAGCAGTATTATTTATTATATCCATATTTATATTTGTTTTATTAAAAACAAGCTTAGATTTGTCCACCCGCAGGTATTACACCATATGGGGCACAGCATGTGTATTAGGATATAACTCAGGTCTTTGAGCACACTTCATTATTATTGTTCAATTATTCGTTTGCTGGAAATTAAAGATTTAGAAATAGCTTTGAAACAAATCTTTGCACTTAACAAACAAAATTAATTATTTATAGGCTAATGGATGTCTGTGCATACAAGAGGTTTCCCTATCCATGAGAGCGAAAGTGAAAGTAGATAATGATGATACTTTATCTCTCATTCTGGCGATGCTCTGTTTAACTGTTTTCTTGCTAGAGAAATGCTCAGTTTTTCCACTTACAGACTTAGTTTACGTCATGTAAATAGCAAATCGTGCAAATAGTGCACATCTTTATCGAGGTTGTACCGCTGGATCGCTGGATATCCAGATATCCCAAGTCTCCCGAAAATTGCTTGTTTCCCTCCCGGTCCCTTAAAATAAGTCACGCACCCTTCTCATGCACCCTTTTCACCCTAAAACGCAGAGACACACACACACAAACACACACACACATACACCCCTGCTGAAAAATCCAGGCTGGTTGGCTGGTTTTAGCTGGTCGACCAGCCTGTCTAATCTGGTCAAGCTGGGAGATGACCAGCTAAAACCAGCTTGACCAGCCTAGCCAAGCTGGGAGTCCAGCCAAAACCAGCCATATCCAGCTTAAACCAGGCTGGTCAAGCTGGTTTTGGCTGGATTTGGCTCTTCATTTTCCAGCCTGACCAGCTAAGAATGGAAATGGCTGGAAACCAGCCTGGAAATGGCCAAAACCCCTGTAAAACCAGCCTGGTCGACCAGCTAAAACCAGCCAACCAGCCTAGGCTGTTTTCAGCTGGATTTTTCAGCAGGGCCACACACAGACACACTCACAGTGAGCAGATTGAGCAGGTCTGTGTTGGCCTCAATGTGTGGAGGATTGCTCTGCACGAGGGATAATTCCTGCAGGATGGCGTAGAGTTGCTGTGTTTTGGTCAGGTTGACTTGAGTCTTCTGCGCGTCTGTCCAGTCCGACAGCGCAACATGAACCGCTATCAGGTCCTTCAGGCTGACGGCCAGGATTGGGAAACGAAAGCCAGTGCATTCAGCGAACCTGCGCCGGTACTGACTGTAGTTTCCAGAAGAGGTCAGCATGTCCAGCAGACTGTTAAACACCTGACGGAGAAATGTGAAAAAGTAAACCCATTCTAGCCTGGAGCTGTTAAACTGACTTGGCTGAACTTCATTTGAATAATTCTGCTAATTTTACTCAAACCTTATTGGTGTCGCTGCTGATGTTGGCCTGTGTCTCCTTCAGCCTGGAGATGGAGCTGTTGCTGAGTCCTCCGACCACCGCCATCAGTGTGTTGAAGTTCTGCAACTGTAGGAGTTTCTACAGGGAAAACAGAATTATAGTAGCAAATACACTCAATATATGACGTCTGTTGTTGGATTAATTTACTTAAGTCTCTTAAGTCTTTACTTAAACCCACGCAAGCACGGGGAGAACATGAACTCCACACGGAAATGCTGTCCGGCTGGGTAAAGACCCGAGACGGAGGCATTCTTGCTGCGAGGCCACAGTGCTAGCCACTGGGCCGCCGTGCCGCCCTATAGAGAAAAGAGGAGGAGAGGGGTGGAAGGGGGATTCTTCAAGATGACTAAAGGTAGATCAAGCTGGTTATTTAAAACCATCTAAAACAACACCACTCATTCATTCATTTTCTTGTCGGCTTAGTCCCTTTATTAATCCGGGGTCGCCACAGCGGAATGAACCGCCAACTTATCCAGCAAGTTTTTACGCAACGGATGCCCTTCCAGCCGCAACCCATCTCTGGGAAACATCCACACACACATTCACACACACACTAAGGAAAATTTAGCCTACCCAATTCACCTGCACCATATGTCTTTGGACTGTGGGGGAAACCGGAGCACCCGGAGGAAACCCACGCGAAGGCAGGGAGAACATGCAAACTCTACACAGAAACGCCAACTGAACCGAGGTTCGACCCAGCGACCTTCTTGCTGTGAGGCGACAGCACTACCTACTGCACCACTGCCTCGCTCAACAACACCACTCGTGAGGTTTTTTCATGTAGTCGTTCTTAGTGAAGTTTATTCATAAACTAATTTCGAGAGGATCACGTGCTCATGATTGACACAGCTGGCCCCGAGTCAAGCTAATGTACGAACAATTCCTAACCCAGTATAAATAACCAAGCATCTTACCTTTAGTCATCTTGAAGAATCCCCCCTTCCACCCCTTCTCCTCCTCTTATGTAAGAACATTGGGTTAAGTACATTGTGTTTATATACAGTTGAAGTGAAAATCAATATTTTTTTTACTTCCTCAAATGTTTCCCAAATGATGTTGAACAGATTCAGGAATTTTTCACAGTATGTCTGATAATATTTTTTCTTCTGGAAAAAGTCTTATTTGTTTTATTTCGGCTAGAATAAAGCAGTTTTTAATTTTTTTAAAGCCATTTTAAGATCAATATTATTCGTCCCCTTAAACAATATTTGTTTTGGATTGTCTCCAGAACAAACCACTGTTATACAATGACTTGCCTAGTTACTCTAACTTTACCCTAATTACCCTAGTTAAGCCATTAAATGTCACTTTAAGCTGAATACTAGTGTCTTGAAGAATTTCCAGTCTAATATTATGTGCTGTCATCACGGTAAAGATAAAATAAATCAGTTATTAAAAATGAGTTATTAAAACTATTATGATTAGAAACATGTTTAACAGAAATTATGGATAAAATATACAGTAGGGCTAATAATTCTGACTTCAACTGTATAGTACTGTAGTAACAGTAACATAAGGTTATTTCTCACAAGGGTAGATATGGAAAGGGACTGAGCAGGAAACATTGTGGTAGAACAGTAGAGACATAAAGCGCAGGAAGTGATATTTTGGAAGAGGAAGAGCTCAGGGCCCGTAAGAAGGAAGAGAACAAGGGATCATGAGGAGGAGCGGGAGCAGGGGGCGACGGACCCCGCTGCGCTGCTGAAAAATTCAAAGAGAAAGAAAGTCACATGCGACTTGCTGTCGTCAAACTAAAGGTCTACAACATTGCAAACTCTTGCTTTATAGGTCTTGGCCTTCACCTTTTTCCTTCAGGTGTCTGTATGCCTGAAATGTACACCCAATTCTGAAATGAGAATCATCCTTCTTGCTGTGAGGCGATCGTGCTACCCACTGCCTGAAAATGCCTGAAATGTTCCCGTTCACATGTTTTGTAGCTACAGTAATGAACAGAACTGTTCTGTTTAAGTGGTGTTAATTCCCAGCTCTACAGATTGTACCTTCATGCACATGTATAATGTATAGGTCAAGCACTACGCCACATTCACACAGGGCGTCAGCTTCAACGCTTCCCATTTACTTTGAATGGGTGATGTCAGGCATTGCTGAACTGCATTGTGGATCCGTTGGCGCCGCTTCAGAGGCGTTGCTCGCTGCAGAAGTTGGGACTAGCTCAACTTTTAAAGCACTGATGCATCAGCCAATCAGATCGCTGTATGCAAATACACCAGCTAGACAGTGGCTTATGCTGACTGAATTTCATTGGCTGACGCTGCTATGACGATCGCTTCAGCCCCGACTTCAGACACGCCTTCAGTCAAGCGTTAACGATGAAACCCCGTGTGAATGGGGCGTAAAAAGCTTATGCACAATTGCAATCAGGGGGAAAAACCTGTACATATCAGTAGTACTGCTGACCTCTGCAACCTGTATGAAGTGAGCGATCACGGCGGCTCTCTGCGGTGCGGTGGGTTTACTCAGAACCATCAGCTGAATCCACTGCGAGACGCTGTTGAAGAGCGTAATGAACCTCTCCAGAATGGGGTTATCCACCGTACAGCCGTGCATCACAAAACTGTGGTAATCCTGAAACTGAAACACACAGAAAACACAAAGTGCAATTATAATAACGATGGCAACACTTTTTTTCTCAGTGATGGGTTGCAGCTGGAAGGGCATCCGCTGCTTAAAGGGCCACAAAACACCAGAACACATGTTTTGAGCTGTTGACAGTCGTATATGTGTCCCACACTGCTATAAACACTATTAGGACACATATATTGACACAAAATTGGTTGTTTTTGCGTTATTTCGAGCAAATTCGTTCTTCCGGTTTGAAAGGAATTTTTGAAGCTGCGTCACGGCCATGAGATAATAGCGTGTGTTCCAGTGTGTAGACTGGACGTCTGTACCTGGGAGTGCCTCATTACGTCTCTGACTGTGCTGCATTCATTCATGAGTTATGCTGCGTTCACACCAGACGCGGAACGCTCGTCAAGCGCGAGTGATTTAAGTCAATGCAAACGCGCGAATAGACATCCTGTGGTGCAATATGCGCGAATGGGGCGGTGCAAATGATGTGAATTACGCGAATGGCGCGATAAGTGCGAATGGCGCGCAGCGAATTGAGCGTTTTGCGCGTTTGACACGCTTAACACGCGTTTCGCGCAGATCACTCGAGTTCGTAAATCTGAACCTCAGCGGACATTCACGCCGCGGTAACCAATCAGGAGGTTTTCACCAACAACAAGTCATCAAACTGGGCTTGGCTCAGTCAGAAGCACCGCTGAAAGCCTCCATAAGCCAGGTTCAGTTTCTGGAGGAGTTTATGAGCTGGATACACCTCTGAAAGGATGTAGTGGACTCAGACACGGCCCTAAACGTATCAACGCTGTTTTTCAGTCTTCATAAAAGCACATAAACACAGTTATTTCTTCATAAAATCCATGTGAGCCATTTAGCTATGAAGCTAGAGTCACTGGGCCGACAGAAGCCCTGCCCATCACGCGAATCCGCATCTGATCTGAAGTGAATTTAACACACGAATAAAGCGTATTTTACGCGCAAATAAAGCGAGTAAACTCAAATGTTCACGCGGCTATTTACGCACGAATAGCGCGATTTATCCGCGCGTTCCGTGTCTGGTGTGAGCACAGCATAAGACTTGGTTCAAACCAATCAGCGCGCTCTTTTGTGTTTGCAAAGACTGTACCTGACACAGTGTTCAGACAGCAGAGAGACACCATGTTGTGTTGACAAGCGGGAGAACATGAATTGTTTGGGGATACGGGTTGTCAGTGTTACTTTTTATAATTTGCTGCAGTGAAGGTTTTGTTTTCATTTTCCCGCTATGAGAGCGCAGCTGGACAGCTGCACAGCTCCATGTGAAATGAGTTGTGATTGAAAATAGCATCAGAGATCACCTACAACCAATGAGCAAGCAGCATTCACTTGTGTGTGGGTACCTGAGGGCCAGCGGGAGGTTGAGGGAGAAGTTAAAAGCGCTCATTTCACGTTTATTTGGACCCACCCGTGTCGGTTTGACGTTTTAAAGTTAAAAAAAGAAAGTTGAGGAGAGATTGCTAACTCCCTTCAAACCCAGGTGAGCAAATATGTACATTTTCTACTCCATTAAAGGCTTCTTTCTTGTTATGTAGTTAATAACAAAAGAAATACGACATGTTTTTGGATGTGAAACGTGATTTGGACAAAAGTTATCTGTGATTCTTCCTATTATTGGCCGGCAGCTCTCTGCAACTCTCACATGGTCGCCCACTGAAGCTAAGCAGGGCTGCGCCCGGTCAGTACCTGGATGGGAGACCATATGGGAAAGCTAGGTTGCTGCTGGAAGTGGTGTTAGAGAGGCCTGGAGGGGGCGCTCAACCTGTGGTCTGTGTGGGTTCTAATGCCCCAGTATAGTGACGTGGACTCTATACTGCTCAGTGAGCACCGTCTTTCGGATAAGACGTTAAACCGAGGTCCTGACTCAACGTGGTCGTTAAAAATCCCAGGATGTCCTTTGAAAGAGAGTAGGGGTTTAACCCCAGCATCCAAATCTGCCACTGGCCTCTGTCCATCATGGCCTCCTAACCCTCCCCATATCATGATTGGCATATCATCACTCTGTCTCCTCTCCACCAATCAGCTGGTGTGTGGTGTGCGGTCTGGGGAGTGCAGGGGAGTTCTCGAGACCAACCTGAGCTCAAACTCCCCTCTCACCCTGCAAACGGGAGGGAGCCCCGGGCTCAAGGAGCTCTCTTTGGGACAGCATGCCAAACATGCTTGACAATCAATCATCAGCTAAGTGTGACCTCTTGAAATGATTAACAATCAATTAGCAACCTCAACAGGTCTGTCTTTAAAGGTATAATCAATAAAAATCAGTGTCACTATGGAGAAAATGTATGTTTTTTGACTGTTGGGGCTTTTAGAGGACTAAAATCAAACAAAAAAAACGAACGTTGTAGCAACAAACCCACCAGTATCTTGCAGAAGGACTTGTACTCCAGGTAGGTCAGATGCTCGGCCAGCTCATAGGGGTCCAGGTGATCAAACAACAGAGACATTTTCCTCCTTTTTGACATGGATGGGACTCTCTTGGTGACTTGTCGTTTCCATTTATACGAGGGCCTGCAGCAGGAAAACAATATGTTATTTCAGACAGGACTGAGGTTATTATTCCTGGCAGATGACTAATATGCTGAACATGACAGTCCAGAGCAGGGCGTAATTCATGGAAAAATATGAAGAAAGAAACTATCATCAATGACTCATTTCAGTCCATTTGATTTGAGAAGATTTCAAAGCGCGGAAGCACAAATAAGATGTGAAAGCTGCAAAGGTAGAGGCTCTTGATTGACTTTGGTTCAATAACAAAACTTTAAAGGGCACATAGGTCACCCCTTTTTTCATATTTATTATAAGTGTTTTGTGACCCCAGAATGTGTCTGTAAAGTTTCAGCTCAAAACACCCATCAGAGTATTTATTAGAGCTGTGTTTGAAGAGTGGCGAGGCAGTGGCCCAGTAGGTAGTGCTGTCGCCTCACAGCAAGAAGGTCGCTGGGTCGCTGGTTCGAACCTCGGCTCAGTTGGTGTTTCTGTGTGGAGTTTGCATGTTCTCCATGCCTTCGCGTGGGTTTCCTCCGGGTGCTACGGTTTCCCCCACAGTCCAAATACATGCGGTACAGGTGAATTGGGTAGACCAGTGGTTCTCAAACTTTTTTTTTATCAAGTACCACCTCAGAAAAAAATCTCTCTGCAAGTACCACCATAATGACCAGTATAAAAATACGTAGCGTAGCAGGCCCAGTAAAACAGCAACAGCTCTGCACAGTTTAAAAACGTGGCAGATTAACTACTATTATTAAGAGTTTGTATCATTATCAGCCACTTTAAACATTATAGTTTGAACATTAACACTGTACTGTGCTTATTTGTAAAAAGACAAACAAACCAAAATAAAATGTTATTGATTAATTTAAAGTGGGCTTTTATAAGTTCATTAAAAATTCTAGGCTACTGTTTCTAAAAAGTAAAAAAAAAAAAAAAAAAAAAAAAACTGCTTTACTTAAATGTACAGTGTTAACCAATAGTATCCTATTCATCAAAACGGAAATGTAGCTTGGACCTCATAGGCTATATGTCATCATTTTCATATATGAACCATTTTTGATAAATTCTAAAAAAAAAATGTCACAAGTACATAAGACATAATGGATTCCTCTGCGTACCACTAGTTTGAGAACCACTGGGGTAGACTAAATTGTCCGTAGTGTATGAGTGTGTGTGTGAATGTGTGTGTGGATGTTTCCCAGGGATGGGTTTCGGCTGGAAGGGCTGCATAAAAACTTGCTAGATAAGTTGGCGGTTCATTCCACTGTGGCAACCCCGGATTAATAAAGGGACTAAGCCGACAAGAAAATGAATGAATGAATGTTTGAAGTGTCTGTATTACAGCTGGGAAAAGGTTGTTGCTGTTTTTTTGCACTGCGCCTTTAAGGCGAGTCCTCCCCGCCCACCGTTCCCATGTGTCTGTCAGCAGCATGCCTCACTCGCCGCCCTCGGCTGCCTCAGGAAGCAGATCTCACTAACGTTTGTGAGAAATACTACAGTAAGAACTTTACCAAGCAGTATTTGGTGCATTTTTTGTGGAGTTGCAACAATGAGTCACACACAATGTCTTTACAAAGTTCACGCACACACAGCGAGAACACACACACACAGCACAAACACACAGCACAGAAACACACACACATGGCGCAGACACACACACACACACACACACAATTAAAATAATAAAAATAATGGATAACTCAAATATACATTTGACCACCCCTAAAATGGTTCATACCATTGTGAATGCATGTTTGCTCCAAAAATATGAATTAATCGGTTTGAAATGGGCAAATCTAGAGCACCAACAGACAGCGTAAGTGTTCACGCAATATGTTTGTTGTAAAATAGGCATTTGTACTGTTTGTAATGTTTTTTTTCACACGCTGAAAATGGCGGACGTGAAACAACAAACTGAAAATGTGGTAATGTGCGCAGCTGTCAATCAATATTGGTGGGCGGAGGGAATCGCACTCCTACGTCAAGTTGCAGTCGACCTAAAAACCGCTCAAAATGGTCCACCGTTTTCAAGTTGTTAAATTGGAAAAAAAAGGACTGTGTGTGTGTTTCACGAGTTCGCACTTGCATTCGTTTAAGTATAAAGCATATTTGGCGTGCTGTCCGGGGGGAGGGCTCTGAGCTCGAGGAGACACCCCAACTCGAGTTACTCCCCTTATCAGAAAACAAAGATGAGTTGGGATTCGAGCGAAGTATCTAGCCCGGCCCCAGAACGCTCCCCCCGGGACTGCAATGCAAGAGGTGAGGTGACGGGGTGGTGGAGGGTGCTGAAGTCGTGAGATGCTGCAGGTAAGACAGCTTTGGTATATATAGGGGTGTGTTCAAGAACTGATTTGATGATGGGATAATTGTCAATGACCTATTCGATACTGAAACTTCTGTGCACGCTCCTCCCGAAATGTGTTTACAAAACATCACGTATATCACCCCAATTTGACGCTCTATACACTATACCTACACACCAAACAGCTTGAAAAGTAGATTTTTCACCAGAGGTGCCCTTTAAAATGTCTTCTGTTGTCCCTCTTACCTCCATGTTTTTATAAGTGACCTTATATTTTGTCTTGTGTTATGTACAACACTTTGGTCAGTCTTGTGGCTGTTTTTAAATGTGCTTTATAAACAAATGAACCTAGGATCCGTTCTTCGTACCTCGCTTAAATGATCTAAGATGATTTGGCAGATCCTGGATCTGTTCATCTTGATAACTGATCTCTCGCTAATTTGGTTCTTCAAACAAGTTCGCGAATCAGATTAGAATGTCCGGATGAGCTGATCTGAGATCGCTGTGTGTGTTGTGAAGGACAGATCTATCAATCCTCGAGATCATGATCAGCAATGCAGCGATTGGCTGACGGCACAGCTGCGTAATGACATCATCTGATTAATATTCAATTATCCATGTGAGCAAAATTACATCATATTAGCAGTAAACGGTTTGTTAAATATGACACGCAATAACCTTCCACATTTGTTATGAGCTGCAGGCTTTACTCTTTCATGTGTCAAGAGTATTCATCATGTATTTCAATGCAAATCAGTGTATTTAGTTCTACATTTAGAAAAGATTTTCTTTATTATAGTAGCCGTTTTTTAATCGGTATAAAGAATAACTGGTTGTTTACAAAAGCATTTTGATATTGGTAAAGGCGTCTGCAACTTTTGTGAAGCATCAAATCACTGACATATTAACTATCAAAACATGTTTATGACTGCTGAAATGTATTATTGCTTTAAAAAAGTCACATATTGTGCATTTCTATTATACACAATTTGTACTAAAGCGATCTAAAAAGTTCATATCAACAAGTTTTCTCTTTGCACCACCAGGTGGCAGTCTTTGTACTTTCATTTCGAGGGTGCAGATTGCATAAGTTTTATTAATATGTATAACTTTATTTATTTTATTAATGACCATAACTTTATATAGTTAAAAAATATGTACCATTTTCCCAAGTGTATATAACGACTACTGTAAGAAAATATCAGAATTGGGAACATACTTTCTGTATTATCTTTGCTTGAACTGAGCCGATCTAATCCTGTTTATATGAATTGAACCTGCTCCCGATCAGGTTTGACCTAGCAGAACTGTTGCCATGACAACAACTCTCGGATCAGCTTTGAAGAACTAAACGATCCTGGATCGTGTCAAATCGTCAATATCCAAATCCAGCTAACTGAGAAATCCACGTACGAAGAACGGACCCCTGGACTTGTGTGTTTGTGTGTGTGTCTGTAAACGTACACACTCTCCACATCAATGAGTTGGCTCGGTGTTTCATTGCCTCCGGTGTTCAGATTGTCCCTCAGGTCTTTAATCTGATCAGCCAACGCAGGATTCAGATCAAACTCTGCTGGAAACTCCGAAATCCAGAACCTGAAGAACACAAGGAGGGAAATGCAGTGAAGAGAGACAGCGGCGTACAGCGGATGATGGGAATAATAGGTAATAGTCTTACTTGACGAGGTGGCATATTTTGGCTCTGAGCTCATCATCGCTGCCCTCCTGTGACCTGTGTGTTTGTTAAGGGTGCGCAGTTTTCAGTTGACTACTGCAGTCACTACTACACCATTTACACTCAGGAGGATCTACACTTCTATGAGGTGAACACAAAATAAGATACTCTGAAGAATGATGGGGAAAAGCCGCCGCTGACATCCATAGTAAAAACAAAAAGGCTAAAACTAAAAGTCAATGGCTCTCCAGAGCATCTTGTTTTGTGCTGAACAGAAGTTCTATTCATACAGTAACGCACACAAAGATACACTTACACACACACACACACATGCATACATACAAGCATGCATGCACACACAGACACGGATCACATACACATGCAAGTATGCACGCACACACACACACACACACACACACACACACACACATACAAGCAAGCATGCATGCATGCACACAAACACACACACACGCAAGCATACACATGCATAAACACACACACAAGCATGCATGCTTGCACACATACACAGAGACAGACCAAACACACACACATCCATGCTCACGTGCACACACATACGCACACACGCACAACACACACAAGCATACACATCCACATACACAAGCACAAGCATGAAAGCTCACACACATGCATGCTCTAACACACAGACACACACACACGCAAGCATGTATATGCGCACACACGCGCAAGCATGCAAGTGTAAACACATGCAAGTATACACACATACACACACACACACACAGACACACACAAGCATGCTCTAGCACGCACACACACAGACACACACACACACAGACCACACACACAAGCAAGCATGCCCTCGCACACACACACACACACATGCCCTCACACACGCTTACACACAATCACACACACACACACACGCAAGCATGCACGCACGCACATACATGCTGCATGTTTACATACACACACACGCAAGCCTGCATGCAGACACACACACACACATACGCAAGCATGCGCACACACACAAACACACGCAAGCATGCACATGCACACTCATGCAAGCATGCATCTCCACACACATGTACTCTCACACACACACACACACACACACACACACACACACACACACACACACACACACACACACACACACACACACACACACACACACACACACACACACACAAAAGCAAGCATGTCAAAAAACCCTAAGCTCAACCCTCCCAGAAAAAATCCTTTATTTTCTTTCATTCATTCTTGATGTCTAAATCCTTTAACTGATATATATATTATGGGATGTTGTGATGTTTGTGACTCAGGTTTCTGAGCTCATTCAGAGACAGTGTTACTGATATCGAGAATAACTCTACAGATCTTTCATGCGCAAACAGCACAGTTCCACACTCAAGCCAGATACAACTAAACAAAGCATAATATGATCCCTTTCATTTCACACCAGCAAACCAGAAGAACATCTCACCCAGCAATAAAATATGAAAAATGTTCAAAACCCTAGTCCAATCCTCCAGGAGAGCATTCAGAGCTGAGTGTGAGCAAATGATGAGGAATTACTCATTTTAAGGGGAAATGTCGCTTTAAGACTTGCACTGTAAATACAGCTGAGATTGAACTTACCATGTGTTTCGCTGAACTGCATCCAGAGTTAACTAGACACAGTGTAAATTAGTAGATAAAGGATACTTAAGCAGCAGCTTCTTGGACAGATCGGTGGACGATATATACCACGGATGCATCATGAGGAACATTCGAACAAATGAAGGGTCTTTGACTGCGCCGGCATCATCTGAAAGCACAAATCAACATCACAGATTGTTTCCCACACGAAAAACTACTTTAATAATTTATAGTGAATTTTCCCAGTGTTGGGTTGCAGCTGGAAGGGCATCCGCTGCGCAAAACATATACTGGATAAGTTGGCGGTTCATTCCGCTGTGGCGACTGATTAATAAAGGGACTAAGCCGAAAAGAAAACGAATGAATGAACTTATAGTCAATACTGTTTTGATCCACGCTATAGTAAAGTACTTCAGTTAACGTTCTACCTAATCCCTTTAAACTACTTTGATTTAAATGTATTTATAATAGGCGGCACGGCAAGAAAGTCACAGGTTCGAGTCCCAGCTGGGTCAGTTGGCGTTTCTGTGTGGAGTTTGCATGTTCTCCCTGTGTTGCCGAGGGTTTCCTTCACATACTCCAGTTTCTCCCACAGTCCAAACACATGCGCTATTGGGGAATTGGGTGAACCAAATTGGCCGTAGTGTATGAGTGTGTTTGAATGTAAGAGTGTATGGGTGTATCCCAGTATTGGGTTGCAGCTGGAAGGGCATCCTATGTGCAAAACATATGCTGGAATACTTGGCGGTTCCGGGAGACAAGGTGGTGCAGTGGGTAGCACAATCGCCTCACAGCAAGAAGGTCGCTGGTTCGAGTCCCGGCTGGGTCAGATGGCATTTCTGTGTGGAGTTTGCATGTTCTCTCTGCGTTGGCGTGGGTTTTCTCCAGGTGTTCCGGTTTCCCCCACATGTCCAAACACATGCGCTATAGATGAATTGGGTAAGCTAAATAGTCAATAGTGTATGTGTGTGATAGAGTGTGTATGGGTGTTTCCCAGTGATGGGTTGCAGCTGGAAGGGCATTCGCTGCGTAAAACATGTGCTGGGTAAATTGGCGGTTGATTCTGCTGTGGCAACCCCAGATTAAAAAAGGGACTAAACCGAAAATAAAATAAAAGAATGAATGAATGAGTTGGCGGTTCATTCCTCTGTGGCAACCCCAGATAAATAAGGAAAATGAATGAATGATTGAATGAAAGTTAATTTATAGACTCACCAAAGGACTGTACACAGATGTCCACCAACTCATCCACTGTTCCTGAATCCACAGGTAACGGATCCATCTCGTTGCTCCGTGTTCACTTTCTAGTGCACTTCTCTCTTTCTCGTCTCCAGAGGTATTGCTGTTTTCTTCTGATACAGCAAGAGAGGAACAAAATATAACATTCTTCTACAGTAAAATAGAAGTGCATTGAATGAGCACTTGTACAGCAGATTTTAAAATGACCTAGTCTGAAAGCGGTATAGTAGAGTGTTCATGAAATAATTGGCATGTACAAGTGTTTAAGTTTCAGCCAAATATAGAACCCACAAATAATGTTTTCTAACTCTCTAAAATTGACCCCTTTAGGCTTTGATCCAGATTATGGCGTTTTTTTGTGACTGTCGCTTTAAATGCAAATGAGTTTGTGCTCTTTTCAAAAGAGGGCGGAGCTACAAATGCCTTTGTGTCAGCATAGTGGCAGATTGAAAACAGGACTAATCTCCTATGCTAATGAAACAGAAGAGACAGAAGCTGCATGTCATTATATCCTAAACAGAAACAAATGCCAAACCACAGTCTATTCACACACACACACACACACACACACACACATACATTTATATATACATACAAACACACAAACACACACATACACATAAACACAAATACACATATACAATTAACAGAGCACACATACACACATATACTCGCAGACATACCCCCCCAAGCACACACACACACACACACACAATCACGCGCACACATTTAAACACATACACACACAAACCCACACATATATACAACCACACACATGCACATACATGCACACACACACACACACACTCACGCGCACACATTCAAACACATACACACACAAACCCACACATTTATACAACCACACACATGCACATACATGCACACGCACACACACACACACACACACACACACACACACACACACACACACACACACACGCGCACACATTCAAACACATACACACACAAACCCACACATTTATACAACCACACACATGCACATACATGCACACACACACACACACACACACTCACGCGCACACATTCAAACACATACACACACAAACCCACACATTTATACAACCACACACATGCACATACATGCACACACACACACACACACACACACACAAACACTCGCAGAAACATACACAACTATATGTATAAAACAAATGTCCACAGCTTTAAAAGTTAATGGTACTGCTATACTAATTGGGACATTTGGTCCCCACGACATGACAAATTCCTGGACCACACACACACACACAAACACACACTTTTAGAAAGGTGGCCAACAGGAAACCATGGCAACACACTGATCCCATTGTGATCAACCTCTCCATACGGGAACACAAATGACATTCATACACACACACACACACACACACACACACACACACACACACAGACCCATGAAAACAACACAATCTAATAGAGTTCATAAGCACAAAATAAGACACAGCCGGCCATTTCTGTCCACGCTAACCCAACATATCTGTACTCAGACTGACTCATTCAGGCTCAGTTCCCTGTTCTGGCAGAAACACAAAGAGCATCTGCATTCTAGTAGACAGCGGTGAATCCTTAAGTGAGGTATCTTGGCTAATAATGACCGCAGTAAAGCCTCCATTAAGCCACATTATATAGGATCTCATTGTATGGTGGAATGCATGTGTGTGTGTGGGGGGGGGGGGGGGGGGGTGCAGAGCTGTGGGTGGACACTTTCAATTACAGCCCTCATAGACAGAGAGAAGAGAATAATAGATTTAATAGAGGAGCCGCAGTACGAGTCGAGGAGCACACAGATGGACAGATGGAGTGACAAGGTGAGGGAAAGAGGGAATATACACTACAAGCTGAAGACAGGAAGAATAGCCTCATTTACAGCAGGGGAAATATTGGACAAGGCATGTTTTTATTTCTAAAGGAGCTGTTGACATGGAACTGAAGCAGATTTTGGTAAAAACCCAAACAATACAGACATAAAATTGCAGCAAAACAAATCTGAAAAATGTGTTGTGTTTAATAAAATAACAGGAGAAAGCACTCCTGCTAAATACTTTTTTGTAAAAGTTTTTTTTTTATGCTGTTACGTTAAAGACGCCTCTTTAATGAAGAGAGAATGAAGCCTCATGCGCTGCTCAGGTGTGAGTTTCTCACAGACTTCAACAGAGTGTCTAAATCTTGATGCTTCTGTGGGTCTCATCTATCAAATCTGAGCTTTATTCTGTATTCTCAGTTTGATTCGGGTCAGGGGATTGGGTGGGCCATTCCACAGCTTAATTTTCTTTCTCTGAAAGCATCTGAGAGTCTCCTTGGCTGTGTTTTGGATCATTGTCTTGCTGAAATGTCCACCCTGGCTTCATCTTCATCCTCCTGCTAATGTAGATGTTGGACTGAAGCAGCTGATCTTCATTTACACTGAGGAAGGGCGGAGGCTTGCTGAAGAACCACTGAGAGATTTCAGCTGCTGTCTGGGCTTTCACTGCCAGAATACACCTTCAGCTCTGTAATATCCCAGTCAAATCACTTCATAATTAGTTACACAGCAGCACTATATAAAAGCTTCATGGCTTACAATGCTTTAACCATGACGTTTAATTTAAATCCTTATGAGAAATTACTTGTGGAGTAGTGCTGCACAAAATATAACAAAATTATTGTTATCGCAATAATAGTATAAGCAATATCATAGACGTGTGAAAAATCAAATGGCAACTTGCTATCTTTAGCCCCGCCTCCTCAGTAAATGCCATTCCACTATTGGCTGGAGCAACATTAAGGGAAACCCAGAGTTTAAAGTTAAACACTAATGGGTGGAGTGGAGATGTAAAACGAAAATGACAACAGCCAATCAGACTTAGATCATCTGCATGAGATTTTCACTCATTCATAGTGTTTTAAAGCTATCCGGCAGCTAGCTCTCTACAACTCTCACATGGTCACCCACTGAAGAACGGTCAGTACTGGATGGGAGACCACATGGGAAAGCTAGGCCAGCAGGGGGTGCCCAACCTGTCGTCTTTGTGGGTCCTAATGCCCCAGTATAGTGACGGGGACTCTATACTGCTCAGTGAGCACCGTCTTTCGCATAAGACGTTAAACCGAGGTCCCGACTTTCTGTGGTCATTAAAAATCCCAGGATGTCCTTTGAAAAAGAGTGGGGGTTTAACCCCAGCATCCTGGCCAAATTTGCCCAATGGCCTGCTAACCATCCCCATATCATAGCTGGCATCATTACTCTGTCTCCTCTCCACCAATCAGCTGGTGTGTGGTGTGCGGTCTGGCGCAATATGGCTGCCGTCATGTCATCCAGGTGGATGGCGCACACTGGTGGTGGATGAGGAGATTCCCTCCAAAAATGTGCAAAGTGCTTTGAGTGTCCAGAAAAGTGTTATATAAATGAAAGGAATTATTATTATTATTATTATTACCATTATTATTACCATTATTATTGTTATTAAAGAGTAAATGTGTGCACCTCAACCTTTTTTTGTCTGTATTAGAATTAATTAGACCGGAATATATATATATATATATATATATATATATATATATATATATATATATATATATATATATATATATATATATATATATATATATATATATATATATATATATATATTACATATATTACCTGTTTATTTTATTGTCACTAAATAAATAAATTATTGAAAAACATAACAAATTGTACTGAAGTAATGTACTGTATTATCGCTATCATAATACTCAACAAATATATTACATATTTTTCAAGTATCATGCAGATTTATTGTGGAGCCAGCAATGCCAATGCACTCAACTGTGAAACAACTCTTATTTTAACCTACAACATTGAGATGGCTGAGTAAAAGTGATGCTCGATATTCTGTTCATTTCATTTCATATTTGCAACATATAAAAAACCAAACTGGGCTCCAGAGTAGGTCACGGGTCATGCTGCAGATTCAAAAGATTAATTCAAGATAAATTTACCCACAGAGCAACGAGATGGAAGGTTTCACACTGTTTTGTGGTGTCAAAATGCAGCACTGATGATGTTGCCAGGCACAGAAATTGCTGCATTTTAACCTCAGGCAACGCAAAATGAAAATGATAAAGACTGATTGGCCATAAAGGTTTATGAGTCATCGCAACTAGGGTTTGAGCCAGTGCCTGACAATATCAGCACACAATCCACTGCAGGGTCGACGGTTGCCAAAGAAACACATCAGACTGACAGTAAGAGCTGAGAGAGGAACAAGACTGATGCACTGCTTACATTGAAAAGCTTATGGGTTATAGAAAAACAAAATCACAATTATTCTGGTCAGTACTGTCATTACAAATATTTAGATTAAGTAACAATATATAACTATACTGCTCAAAAAATAAAGGGAACACTTGGAGTTACAATGTTGTTTAAGTGGTCCCTTTATTTCTTTGAGTAGTGAAGTCCTCCTTTGATTTTTTTTTTATTTTTTATTTCCTAAGTGATGTTTAACAGATTCAGGAAATGTTCACAGTGTGTCTGATAATATTTTTTCTTCTGGAGAAAGTCTTATTTGTTTTATTTAGGCTAGAATAAAAGCAGTTTTTAATTTTTTAAACACCATTTTACGGACAATATTATTAGCCCATTTAAGCTTTATTTTCTTGATAGTCTACAGAACAAACTATTATTATACAACAACTTGCCTAATTAACCTAGTGAAGCCTTTAAATGTCACTTTAAGCTGTATAGAAGTGTCTGGAAAAGGATCTAGTCTAATATTATTTACTGCCATCATGGCAAAGATAAAATAAATCAGTTATTAGAGATGAGTTATTAACACTATTATGATTAGAAATGTGTTGAAGAAATCTGCTCTCTGTTAAACAGATATCGGTAGAAAACTGCAGCCAATGGGAAACATATCTTACAGGACTAATAATGTAGATTTTTTTTGTTTTTATTCCAGCCAAAATAAAAGAAATATGATTTTTCCTACAAGAACACTTTATTAGGAAATACTGTGAAAGACTTGTATTGTGTTTGTCTGTCTGTCTGTCTGTTGTGTAGTGTTGTGTGTGTGTGTGTGTGTGTGTGTGTGTGTCTATTCTAGTGTATGTTTGTATGTGTGTCTGTATGTTTGTCTGTCTGTTGTGTTGTGTGTGTGTGTGTGTGTGTGTGTGTGTGTGTGTGTGTGTGTGTGTGTGTCTATTCTAGTGTGTTTGTATGTGTGTCTGTATGTTTGTCTGTCTGTTGTGTTGTGTGTGTGTGTGTGTGTGTGTGTGTGTGTGTGTGTGTGTGTCTATCCTACTGGGTGTTTGTATGTGTGTCTGTGTGTTTGTCTGTCAATTGTGTATGTCTATTGTGTGTCTATGTGTCTGTGTGTGTCTATTCTACTGTGTGTTTGTATGTGTGTGTGTGTGTTTGTCTGTCTGTTGTGTAGTGTTGTGTGTGTGTGTGTGTGTGTGTGTGTGTGTGTGTGTGTGTCTATTCTAGTGTATGTTTGTATGTGTGTCTGTATGTTTGTCTGTCTGTTGTGTTGTGTGTGTGTGTGTGTGTGTGTGTGTGTGTGTGTCTATTCTAGTGTGTGTTTGTATGTGTGTCTGTATGTTTGTCTGTCTGTTGTGTTGTGTGTGTGTGTGTGTGTGTGTGTGTGTGTGTGTGTGTGTGTGTGTGTGTGTGTGTGTGTGTGTGTGTGTGTGTGTGTGTGTGTCATCTATAAGCAGCTCGCTGTTGCTTGGTGACTGAACCCCACAACTATTGATCCTCACAGGGGATTAATCGAAGGTTATGAATGTGTGTGTGCGTGTGTGTGTGTGTGTGTGTGCGTGTGTGTGTGTGAGTGCGTGTGTGTGTTTGTCCAGTGTTTTATGGCAGAGGTGTTTTGAATATTTCAGTCGCTCCCGCAGAGTGTGTGTCCTGCCGGCTCAGGGGTTTACAGACGACAAAGTCTGACTCCAGTTGAGAAACAGAGAGAGAGAGAGAGAGAGAGAGAGAGAGACGGAGAGAGAGAGAGAGAGAGAGAGAGAGAGAGACTTCAGCTATGAAATACAACAATCATTCTCTATCATGACTCTGTTGATCTAATCACTAACACACATATACACACACACACACACTCATTAGAAGAGGAAATAACATCACTCACACACACTCGTTCATTGAGAAGCGTGTGATATTATCGTCCACTGAAGCGCAGAGCAATAATGACGCTGTTCTAAACACATCTATAGATCTCCCTCATTATCAGATGTGTCATGAGCGCCGCTAGAGTCGTCTCACCCAAAAAACAGCCAAGTGCAGATTGAGAAGCGAGAGACGCTGCGCGCTATTTAGAGCCATGGCATCAGCGTTAAACTGAGAAATGCAGGTCTAATCGGGTCCAGCGATCGCTTTTTAACGTCCTCTGTCAGCTCAGAGTTTGAAAATAACCCTGTGCAGCTTTCATATGAAGACATGAGCCAGTTATGGATAGTAAAGGCATGATCATTCTGCTGAAAATGAAGAAATCTGATATATTTACTCACACAAACTAAGTGCATTCGGAAAGTCTTCGTTACGCTGCACTTTTTCCACGTGTTTATGTTACAGTCTTATTTCAAAAAAAGTTTAAACTGGTTGATTTCCTCAACATTCTACACACAATCCCACATAATGACAATGTGAAGAGAGTTTTTGAAATTGTTGCAAATTTATTAAAATAAAAAAGCTGTAAAATCAGATGTACTTCAGTATTCACAGCGTTTCCTCAATACTTTGTTGATGCACCTTTGGCAGTGATTACAGCCTCAAGTCTTCTTGAATATGACGCCACAAGCTCTGCACACCTGTCTTTGGGAATGTTTGCCCGTTCCTCTTTGCAGTTCCTCTCAAGCTAATCAGGTTGGATGGGAAGAGACGGTGTGCAGCCATTTTCAGATCTCTCCAGAGATGTTTAATAGGATTTAGGTCTGGGCACTGGCTGGGCCACTTAAGGACATTCACCAAGTTGTAGTAAAGCCGGTCCACTGATTTTTTGGTGGTGTGTTTTGGGTCATTGTCCTGCTGGAAGATGAAGCGTCGCCCCAGTCTGAGGTGGAGAGCACTCTTGTGCAGGTCTTCATTCAGGATGTCTCTGTACATCGCTGCATTGATCTTTCCCTCTATCCTGACTAGTCTTCCAGGTCCTGCTGCTGAAACACATCCCCACAGCATGATGCCAACACCACCATGCTTCACTGTAGGGATGCTGTTAGTCTGGTGATGAGCGCTGCCTGCTGTTCTCCAAATGTAACGCCTGGCGTTCACTCCAAACAGTTCAGTTTGAGTCTCATCACAGCAGAGAGTTTTGTTTCTTATGGTCTGAGAGTTCTTCAGATGACTTTTGGCAAACTCCAGGCGGGGAGTGTCTTCCGTCTGGCTACTCTAACATACAGGCCTGATTGGTGGATTGCTGCACAGATGGTTGTCCTTCTGTAAGGTTGGAACACTGGAGCTCAGACCGAGAGACCATCGGGTTATTGATCACCTCCCTCACTTAAGCCTGCTTTAAACTCGACGTGTCCGCTAGTTCGTTTGAGTGCACGCGGTGAATGTGAGGTCATCGTGGAGTTTTGCAGAGGTTTACTTTGAGTGCGCGCGACATGATTTTGGCCGGCGGAGCACATGATTGTTTTTGAGACTCGAGCGAACAGTTCATGCGGCGCTACGTTTGATTTAGAACAGTGAACGCGGCTAGTATAATAGCCTTGTCCGTTTCGTAAGGTGCACTGTGTGGCGCCAGGAGAAAGTATAAATCCAGCTTAAGGCTTCTCTCACGATCACTCGAGGAAGAGTCCTGGTGATTAAACGGATGATGGAGGCCGCTGTGCTCATTGGAACTTTCAGAGCAGCAGAAATGTTTCTGTAACCTTCCCCAGCCTTGTGCCTCCAGACAATCCTGTCTCTGAGGTCTACAGATGATTCCTTTGACTTCATGCTTGGTTTGTGCTTTGTCATGCACTGTCAACCCTGGGGCCCATATATATACAGGTGTAGCCTTTTCAGATCATGTCCAATCAGCTGAATTGAGCACAGGTGAACTCCAATGAAGCTGCTGAAGCATCTCAAGAATGATCAGTGGAAACAGAACGCACCTGAGCTCAATGTAGAGCTTCACGCCAAAGGCTGTGAATACTGATGTACATGAGATTTTACTGGGTTTTTATTTTAATAAATGTGCAACAATTTCAAAAACTCTTTGTTCACATTGTCATTATGGGGGATTGTGTGCAGAATGTTGAGGAAATCAATCAGTTTAATCCATTTTGGAATAAATGTGGAAAAAGTGAAGTGCTAGGAATACTTTCCAGATGCACTGTATGTGTGTGTGTGTGTGTGTGTGTGAGTGTGTGTGTGTGTGTGTGTGTAAAGAGAAAGAGGGAGAAAAGGAAAGAGAGAGGGAATGTTCTCTGTTGGTTTTTCTATCGCAGCGCAGATGCTTCCTGTTGTGCTGAAAACGGAGCGGTTCGACAGCTCAACAAATGACGGAAGTCGCTGTTTACGCATGAATTTCACAGAGAACAGCTCCGATATAGTGATATACGTGTCATGTGTGGATATATTTACACTACTGAGCTTCATTTGACCAGTTGTGTTTGTTTTTTTCACACACACACACATACACACTCTTCTGCATGCGGCTCAACAGCAAGTGCAGTTTTCTGGTGAAGTCATGCCAGCAAACCGCACTGACACTGAAACCGAGAGTGAGATGTGCTTCTACACACTGCTGCTGCTGCAGTGAGGTTACTGTAAAACTGTCCTGATGTGAACACAGACAGGAAGACCGACTCTGTTTCTCTCTCGCTCATTTCACAGTCGGCCGTCTGTCCTCCAGCAGCAGCACAATGAAGCACGATTAAAGCTGAGAGATGCAAATCAACTTAACTTTCTCTCACACACATTCACTAACTCAATAAGACACTGTCTTTATGTGTGTGTGTGTGTGTGTGTGTGTGTGTGTGTGGGCAGGGCTCGACAATAAGGACTGCCTGATGGCCCGGGGTCAGTGTGCGAGATGTTCGGGCCAGTGTACAGAATGTTACTGGCTCGATTGGGCTAGTATTGCCTTGTCACAAAAGTTTGGCTGCGACTGTCTGTCAATTACATGCAAATACAATCTTAGGGTGCCTCCAAACACAGACGTTAGTAAGCACACCCCTGTTAGACCATGCGCTGTTGTGCAGAGCGTAATTTTACCTCCTTAAGGCCGTACTCACACTATGTACAGTTGCCTCGAACTGGGCCAAAGGACACTTGTCCACCCTCCCGTCTCCCCCGACGGCCCGCACTCACATTACGATCGGGCCTGGGCATGCTTACGTCATCGATGCTGCGCTGTTCAGTGAGCGCTCTCGCTCAGCACAGTGGAGATTTCTCTAGTTATATCGTTTCAGTCGGTTTGATATGCCGTCAAATATTTCGCCAAACAGTCCTTAGGGATGCGGTGACACAGTCAGATATTTCGCCGAACAGATCCGCCATTTTTGCCGCTCATAAACAATCATAAAGCTCTCGTGCTGCAGGAATGAGGAGGTCTGCTGAAGGCGCGCAGCTGTCCTGCAGTGAGGAGTTTGCGTCTTTAATAAACTACGACAGTTTGCGTTCACTGAACTGTAAGAATTATTAATAAATCCATATGAAACAGTGCCTTAAAAGTCACGTCTCGCTTTCAGATTCAGGCTTTGGCGCATTTTGCACTCACACTACAAGCGTACCGCGCCAAAGCCCAAGTGAACCGGGCTCAGGCACACCTCTTCCAACCGGGCCAGGGCCGGCCAAGTGAACCGTGCTTGAGCCTGATTCAGCGCACTCACACTTCTCAAACGATCCGGGAAACGGGCCTGGGCACGGTACGGATGGCATAGTGTGAGTAGGCCCTAAAATAGCAAAAGTGGATTCAGACACGGTGCGTCAGCGCTTCCCATTTACTTTGAATGGGTGATGTCAGGCGTTGTGGATCTGTCCGCGCCGCTTCAGTGGCGTTGCTCACTGCAGAAGTTGGGAAATTCTCAACTTTTTAAGCCCTAACATCATCCAATCAGATTGCTTTATGCAAATTTCCCAGTAGCCGAAATTTGACAGTAGCCGATAGCGGACTAATCTCATTGGCTGAAGCTGCTATGACAATCGTGTCAGCCCCATCTTCAGAAGCGCCCTCTGTCAAGCGTTGAAGCTGAAGCTCCGTGTAAATGCACTGTTGATGCTTTCGCACCATGCGCTTTAGACTTTGCGCCTAGATCATTAAATAGAGCCCTTAGGAGCACGTGATATGATTGATCGAGGCTGGTCCCTCATCCGTAATCCGTAATAACCCAATCAGATTGATTCAAGCCTACAATAAATACTGATTTCACCCATCCACCATATCTTTGTTTTGAAAGAATAATCCTGTCTATCCCACCTCCTCCTTTTCCTCCTTTACCAGGGGGGAGCTCTCGAAACCTACCTGATCTCGGACCCCCCTTACATGCTCATTGACCAGGCGGGGAGCCCTAGGCTCAACTATCTCTGAGCTCAGGGTTCTCTCCCTGGACAGTATGCCAAAGCTGCTAATAGTGTCAAGCAATACCCAAGTGGGAACTCTTGAAATCACGCTAATGATTTATCAGGCTCCTTTCACTCATATGGCTTCTGGTCATATGACGCCATGTACAGTTGGAGTTGCTGAAACAAGTGTATTAAACAAGTGTGACTCACAGCACTTACAGTAATACTAACATTTCAAATTCTCTCTCATGAGAAGATCAGGATATAAACTGTTTGATAAATGGAAAACATCACCTAGCTCATCCTTTTAAATGCACAGAGTTCCTGTTTATCCAACTTGACTGTACTACGGGGTCAAGCTTTGTTTCCTGTGTTTTTACAGCACTTATGCCAGATGCCAAGACACACTAACAGACATATTCAGCCCTATATGGTCAAGATTAGATGTGCTGACATGTATTTGCATGTCCGTGTGTGAGTGTGTGTGAGTGTGTGTGTGTGTGTGCGTGTGTGTGTGTGTGTGTGTGTATGTGTGTGTGTGAGTGTGTGTGATGCCTGAATGGCACACACTGTTAACACTGTCAAAACAAAGATGCAGACCGGGGATGAGTCAGTTATTTTCTAATACTGCGGTATGTCAGAGTGTATGTTGCATGCATGCAAACTTTGTGTGTGTGTTTGAGAGAGAAATAGAGAAAGAGTTTTGCATATGTGCATCTCTATTTAGAGCTCCAGAGTCAAGTTTTGTCTAAAGGTGATGCCCATGAAAGACAAACAGGAACATACAATTTGAAATGAATAACTCAGAGCACATGTTTTGAATTGTTACAGGAGTTATCTGGTCCTAAGCAGTGCTAGGCCAACGCAATCGCACGGCAATTCGTAACATTTTAATTTTGTGGCTAATTTGTGTGCATTTGTACGATCACATTCGTACAATTTAGCACCATTTGCTCTTCCCCAAATAGAAAGCATCGTCAATGCACCGTGATGCACCGAGGTATGAATTGAACTGAATCGATGGCATGATAATCGTAACCGAACACACATATAATAAGAGAAGTGGGAAGTTTCTGGAAGCACGTCATATTACTAATATTTTTCAAGATTTTTAAACTCAATTTTAACAAATATTTTAATGAATATAAAGATTTTCATAACCATTCAAGATTTTTTAAGTCAAACTTTGATGCTTCACCTGCTTTTGTTCATATCTCGGACAGTTCCACTTTTTAAAGTTTATTAAAATATTAATGACAACAGAGGCGATGCGGTGGCGCAGTAGGTAGTGCTGTCGCCTCACAGCAAGAAGGTCACTGGTTTAAGCCTCGGCTGGGTCAGTTAGCGCTTCTGTGTGGAGTTTGCATGTTCTCCCCATGTTGGTGTGGGTTTCCTTTGGGTGCTCTGGTTTTCAAACACATGCGCAATAGGGATATTGGGTAGGCTAAATTGTCTGTAGTGTATGAGTGTGTATGGGTGTTTCCCAGAGATGGGTTGCAGCTGGAAGGGCATCCGCTGCGTTATAAATATGCTGGATAATTTGGCTGTTCATTCCGCTGTGGCGACCCCGGATTAATAAAGCGAACTAAAGGGTTAATAATGATTATTAAATTAATTAATTCCCCTATAACGCATGTGTTTGGACTGTGGGGGAAACCGGAGCACCCGGAGGAAACCCACACCAACACTGGGAGACCATGCAAACTCCACACAGAAATGCCAACTGACCCAGCAGGGACTCAAACCAGTTATTTTCTTGCTGCAAAGCAATCGTGCTACCTACTGCGCCACCATGACGCCCGAATATGAAATCAGGACAATCAAACTGCTTTAATTCATCTAGGTCAGGAGTTCTCAATCTTTTCAGCTTGTGACTCGCGACCCCCAATATCCTCTAAGGAGGTTATAAATATATAAACCTTGCATGCAACGGCGCTCACACACCAATAGGCCCAAGTCTATTCTTCGTTTAATTTTTTTAGTGCATGTCAGTATTGTAAATGTGCCAGAAAGTTGAACCTGCTGCCATAAAATCAATCTGCTGCATCTGACGCTATTGCTGTCTTTATTATAATGTAGCCACCCCAAGGGTTCATTTTCTTTTCAGCTTGGTCCCTTTATTAATCTGGGGTCATCACAGTGGAATGAACTTATCCAGCATATGTTTTAGCAGCGGATGCCCTTCCAGCTGCAACCAACACTGGGAAACACCCATACACTCTTGCATTCACACGCATTACGGCCAATGTAGCTTATTCAATTTACCTATAGCGCATCCGCAGCACCAGGAGGAAACCCACGCAAACATGGGGAGAACATACAAACTCCACACAGAACCTCCAACTGGCCCAGCCGGGACTTGAACCAGCGAGGGTGGCATTCCAGTAGAAAAAAAAATTTAAAAACATATGCAACTCATTCATTCATTCATTTTCTTGTCGGTTTGGTCCCTTTATTAATCCAGGGTCGCCACAGTGGAATGAACCGCCAACTTATCCAGCAAGTTTTTACGCATGCAACGTATGCAACTATAAATTATTATCTTTCTCTTCAGTAGATTATGGATAAAATATTGTAATTCTAATCGTTTAACAAATTTAAATAGGTTTTTGGAAATCCCCAAGCAAACCCCCCCCTTATTGTCCTGCGAGTCCCCCACTGATAACCACAGGTCTAGGTAAACACTTCCTCATTTTGCTAGTATCTCAGCTGACCCCAGATGTCCTCAACCAGTAAATAAAGTGACCCCGACAGGCTTGAAATTCACAGTCAAATGCCTTCTTCAAAACACGGCAAAGATTTCATCAGTCTTGAGGATGATGAGTCATTTCTGGCAAAGCTCGTCCCTGCATCTCCTTCTTCTATAAAAAGCACTGCAGCATTTCTTTTTTTAAATCTTGAGATTAATCCAGCTTTCATCTCCAATATGCTGTTGTTTGCTGCCACCGTCTCCTAATGTAGTCTGACAGACATGAATATGTGTGTGGTTTTCAATAGCAGGTGTCTGAACAATCTGTACTCAAACAGAAAGTTTTTTGGTGCATTAAAAAAAAAAGAAAGTACTGCATGATGGTTTCCATGATGCTTGTTTACACGAAACAGCGAAAATGACAAAAAATATTTGAATTGAAAACCACAGCATATCCCAACATTTATGAAATCACTCGTGAAGTTTATTTATAAACTAATGTCGAGAGGATCACATGCTTATGATTGCTAGCGGCCGGTCCCGCATAATTCAATTTATGATTGACCAATCAGACGATTCCTCAGCCACTATAAACACCCTCAGTTCCATATAACAGCCATCATTTTTTTAAGAATCCCCCCTTCCACCCCTACTCCTCCTCTTTTCCTAGATGGGTGGCACGGTGGCCCAGTGGTTAGCGTCGGTGTCCATTAGTCAAAAGCCCCTTTCACACATACAGACCTTTCTGGAAAATTACCGGCAATTTTCCGGAAAGGTTGTATGTGTGAACAGGTCCTTTTTGAAAATACCGGTAAATCCGTTCTGGCTATTTTCCGGAAAGAGAAGTTGTAACATTACCGGCAATTTGCCGGAATGCTGCGCTGTGTGAATGCAGAAGGAAGATTGCCGTAATAAGCGCATGCACGTCTAGAACGTGCTGACGTGAGACGTCTGCTTTAGCCAATCACAACAGTCAGACGCATTTACGTCCGCGCGGTTTGTGAGAATAAAAGCCTTTGAATATTTTTCCAGACACATTCAGCTGCTAGAAGTTAGTCAGATCACGTTTATATGTTCTTCTTTATGCCAACTGTGTAAATAATCATCGATGAGATGCTTATGATAAGCCGTTGTTTGTTTACCTTCAAGCTTTGCGTGTGCCTGTGAAACAGCCTTTGAGCGCCTGCACACGCACATATTATGAACATCTCGACATGCGAAAGTGATCCTGCGAAAGTTGTTCACAATATTGATCATCCACAGAGTTTGTAATTTAGTCAAATGTTTGCAAATACAAGCGCAGCCGTTTAAAGCTCATTTGTGGTGAATGATGTCAGAATGTACCGGTATTTTGGAATGGATGTGTGAATGCTCTTTTCCGGAAAATTTCCGTAACGTCCTCGTCTGTGTGAACAGCGCTTTTTTCAATATACCGGTAAAGTCGTTCCGGAAATTTTCCACATATTTACCGGTATCACTGTGTGAAAGGGGCTAATGACGATTGACATTGTCTATCCACAAGATGGCGCCAGTACCGCATAACAAGCCCTTGCTTAGAAGATTAAAACTGTGTGTTTTCTAACTAAATATGATCAAATAATTAACGTGGTAAGTGATATCCTAAGTCAATCTCTCTCTTTTTTATAGATTGCAACTATGCAATTTATTCATAAGGACAGTGCCTATTTTAATAGTTACTTTCCTATGTCATGTCCCCTTTAAGAGGACTTCTTCTGTGGTTGTTTTACTTTTAAGATGTAAGCACCAAGTGTGCCGCAAGCCTACGTTTGAGTGAAGGTTTCGGCCGTTAGATCGCCCCCTGGGGGCTGGCTGCAGTACAAGTCATAAAGCCCGCCTCCTCCGTGTTAATGAAGGAGACTTGAGCCCAAATAAAAAAAAATATTACACTTGCAATAAAATGTCCCGAAAGATGGTTCTGGTGGATTAAGGCACTGGTTATTGTGCTGAAATAGGTGCAGATCTTCATTTTTGTAAACAGTTTGTTTTTAGCAGTAATTTAATGCTGGGCGTGTCATCGTGATTGACAGCTGTGATTGACAGTTTCTCAAAGCGCGGCGTCTGAGCTTCGGCAGGAGACTGAAGTAGACTGAAATGTTATTATTCGATTTCTGTGTTATTTTACCATGACAAAATGAGTTTAGCAGTAAACTATAGTTTCTGACATACATGATCCTGGTGGAACACTGTTTATTCGCTAAGGTCAGGGCTTTTTTCGGGCTTTATTAGTTTGCTGATACACGCCTAGCCACCCAGATAGCAAAACACAGTTCCGGCTAGATTCTCGCCTGCCGGAGACTTATCTCTTAGAGCTCAGACTGACTAACGTTACCTCTGCTGGACCTACTCCGGATGCCTGGACTCACTACCCAATTCCAGCCCGAGTCAATCGAGCCAGATGCGGCGGCCGAGCGAGCAGGCGCTGCCGCATGCGAGCCGGAATCAGCCCGCGACGCCGCGAGTAAGTTATGCGCTGCGGCCTGGAGCTGGCGCGATTGAATATATAAAACCCTCATATTTGTTAACGTTATTACATCCATTTGTGTTGATATGACAGCAAACGCATGCTGAGAAGTTCGGGGGGCGTAGTTGATTTTACATAAAGCGTTTGATTGGAAGCTCGACTCTGCTCATTTTCGCGGCTCCTCCTCTGGCTCCATCGGACAATCCTTCTGCGCATGTCTGGCTCCAATTTCAGCAGTCTTTTGCGACAGTTTGTGCCCGTCAAGCAGAAGTTTTGCCCTCAAGGCGTTCAATGGGAAAAAGGGCTGTCGCGTCGTCCATATTTTTTACAGTCATTTGTAAGCACGCATGCATGGGAGCTCAGTTCAGACAAAGAGCTTAGAATGAGCAAGAGGCGACACTCAATAGAACGTTCCATTGCAACAGCAGCGCCCAGATAGCGATCGGCTGTCCATTGGATCTTATTGCTGTCGCGATGGCGAGCAGCTGCTTTGTTTTTTACTTATTAATTTATTTAAAAAGCACAATAAAGCTGAGATACAACCTAAAAGACGACAATACAACACTTACCATCACAATCATCAGCACTTTTAATAGTTTATTTTACAGACTTATAACATGCTGCTGTTCTATTGGAGTTTTCATTCCAAAATGACCACCGCGCCATCTAGTGGCTGTTTCCCAAATTGCACTAGAGTGTCGCCTCTTGGTGACTCTATGCTCTTTGGTTGAGTTCTGGCGAGCTCTGAGGAGAAGTGCGTGATGGTCGCTCTACTGCTGTATTATTCTTTTATTTCATTAATGTAACATTTTATTTTGCGACGAATTTTGCGACGAATGTTGATGAGTGTCTTTTTCTTTTCCTTTTTCCTACTCGTTGTCATGACTGGCATGTATGTAGTCGAAAGCACTTGGGAGAAATTAATAAAGGTCAATAGGAAGAGCGAAATAGTTTGTCTCCGTTTTTTTTTTTTCATTCCTTAAAGTCTCTGGGTAAATGCTGTGACACCTGGCACCCGTCACAATACAGACGGCAACAGAGAAATACTGTAGACTGTAATAGACTGTAGGATATCTCTGTAGACTGATGGCATTTCATGTCACATTCAGCCTTATAATCTTAAAGCAAAATCAGCTGTTTCATCATCACTTTATATATTACAATTAGGGTTGTAACAATATACCGGTATGACGGTTTACCACGATTTGAACGTGCACGATTATCATACCATGAACAATTGCATATCAACGGTTTTAACAGCCCGCGGCTAAAAATAAGTATTGCTCTTAAATGTTTAAGAACTTTTGATCCGCTGATCAGATTCATACAATTCAAAGATTGGCATAAAGAAGAGAATCTCAGCTTTCCAGTGCTGTATCACATAATGCTCCGGAATCAGTGCGGTTACGTCATCAAAATTTGACAACGCTGATTTGACAAAGAAACGCTCGTCACTGTGTCTCCGGACAAATCAGACATGATACATTGATGCATTGTCCCTCCTCCATGCCCAGATTGGTTCAAACTCGCTATATCACAACCAATAAGCATAGGTTTCACTTTTGTTTGTGGACCAACAATGAGCTTTTAGAACAACACGGAATGAGAGATAGGCATACATTTATGCGCGGCTAAATAAAACGCAAAAAAAAAAGTTTTGCATGAAATAATTATCATACTAAGTACTTTTCCATGCACAGCAGCACAGAAACATGACAAAACAGTGACACAGCAAAGACAAACTGCTGCTCTTGCTGTTTTCAAAAGACGCAAATGAAGGTGCAGCTGTTTGTCTGCATTGCAGACAACCATATCCAAATCCATATCCACAGACAA